>NC_079409.1:5824736-6079736 GCF_029220125.1 Pseudoliparis swirei
CCGGGGGTTTGGGGGGGCATCACTTCTGCCTGCGGAGAAACTCTTGTGTATCTTAAGATGCCGATGTGCCTCCTCAACAAGCAGCGTGGAGATGCCCTTGCCCCCCCCCCGCAGCTGTAGTATGTTGTATCGGCTCCCTGGAGTGGACGTGTGGAGGAAGCATCGCCGTGAGGCATGCCGATAAATGCTAATGAGCGCTGCTCTCGGGATAAATGTGGAGAATCCTCTCCCTCTCACGTCGGCCTCACCGTTTCCCTTTTAAAGTCCATTTGTAGGGAATACTTCCTCTCCTGGCCCGCTGCATCGTACCTGAGGGGCATGAATAAGTCATCGGAGGGAAGTCTTCATACCAGCAGACGGCTGAATGTACAAACTGAAGAAGAAGAAGAAGAAGAAGAAGAAGAAGAAGAAGAAGAAGAAGAAGGTGAGAGTGTAGTTGTGTCCCGTGAGGAGAGAGAGGAGTGAGACGTTCACTCCGTGTTTCTGTTGCCATGAAACATTTCCTTGGTGTGTGAAGAGCGTCGGACAAAAGGCAGGAGCACAATTTACAGCGGTTCAATTTTCACACCTTTCTTTTTTTAATAATTTAAATTAACAGATTATATATTTAATGCATTTTTTTCCCTGTCATGGGGGAAAGTTCTGAAGAGTCATTATGGGGCAAATAAAGCATTTCAATGTGAAGACTGCAGCGAGGCAGGGGGGGGGCGTTACAGTTCACCTTCTATAGCGTGTGTGTGTGTGAACACGCCTCATCTTTTTTCGCTTGTCTGAACTTTTCGTCCAATCAGATTTGAGATGACTCGCCAGTATTTTTTTTTAGGAATGAAATAATGAAAATAAACAATTAAATAAAGAAGTGGAATTCAAATCATGGATTGGAAGGGGAGGGGGGGTCTGGGTACAGCTTTAAAAGATCTCACAAAAAAACTAAAATCTCCCCCCCCCCCCCCCGCCACCCCTCTTCTGCCTGTCATCACTGTGTGTTGTGGTGACCGGTCCATGACCCCACGGTGCATTCTGCTGTGCCTCTGACATGTGCGCATGTATGCATGTATGTATGTGTGTGTGTACCTTTTTTTTCTTTAGCCTTTCTTTTTGTCATGAATTCAAAGCTCTGGTGGATTAGTGGATGTGCTCGCTGTAAAGGTGCGGAGGTCAAAGGGCAAGGTGAACATGCATGTTCAAAGGATCAGTGTGTGTGATTTTCACACCAGTAGATTGAGCGGACATGTGATGGAATTATCTGCTTGTAACATTGTGTGTGTGTGTGTGTGTGTGTGTGTGTGTGTGTGTGTGTGTGTGTGTGTGTGTGTGTGTGTGTGTGTGTGTGTGTGTGTGTGTGTGTGTGTGTGTGTGTGTGTGTGTGTGTGTGTGTGTGTGTGTGTGTGTGTGTGTGTGTGTGTGTGTGTGTGTGTGTGTGTGTGTGTGTGTGTGAGTGAGTGAGCATCATCCTGTGGGCTATAGCTGTTGGGTTTAAAGCTTCCAGGGAGATCTGTGACCGAAGATCCTCAAGTTTAGAGTTCATCTTCAGAGAGAGAGAGGTTCAACTGGCGGTCAGCGGGCCACGTTAGAGCGGCCTTATTCTCTCTCTCTCTCACTCTAATACCAACCCCCCACACTCCCACACACACACTATCCCTTTCATTACATACAGCTCTCTATTTTACACAAATTCTCCCCCCTCTGTTTTTTCTCAGCTGATCGATTGAATCACTCAGGCGGAAAAAACACAAGTATCTTTCATATATACTGTGTATATATACAGGACTGTCTCAGAAAATTAGAATATTGTGATGAAGTTCTTTATTTTCTGTAATGCAATTCAAAAAACAAAAATGTCATGCATTCTGGATTCATTACAAATCAACTGAAATATTGCAAGCCTTTTATTCTTTTAATATAGCTGATTATGGCTTACAGCTTAAGAAAACTCAAATATCCTATCTCTAAATATTAGAATATCATGAAAAATTATACTAGTAGGGTATTAAACAAATCACTTGAATTGTCTAATGAACTCGAAACACCTGCAAGGGTTTCCTGAGCCTTGACAAACACTCAGCTGTTATAAATCTTTTTTTTTACTTGGTCTGAGGAAATATTAAAATTTTATGAGATAGGATTTTAGAGTTTTCTTAAGCTGTAAGCCATAATCAGCAATATTAAAAGAATAAAAGGCTTGCAATATTTCAGTTGATTTGTAATGAATCCAGAATGCATGACATTTTGTTTTTTAATGCACAGAAAATAAAGAACTTTATCACAATATTCTAATTTTCTGAGACAGTCCTGTGTATATATATATATATATATACAGATATATATATGGCTATATATGGATATAAAGATATGTATATACAAATATATATATGTATGTATGTATATATATTATATATATATATGTATATATATATATACAAAACTACCCCTACAAAAAATGTTTTTAAATATGTATATCTCTTATTTTTTAACAAAGGTTAAATGTTATTTCATAAGTTTCAAAAAGCGCCACTAATTTACTTTTAAATGCTCCTGGATTTCAGTCAGTGGGGGAAAAAATTAGCCCCGAGAAAATATGTAAATATTCCTCCCCTGGTATATTTACTCTTTATTCTAGCAATAAACTATCTGTTGTCGCTCAGAACAAACAAATAGTGAAGAAAAATAAGTTTTTTTTAATGCAGAAAGCTCTTCACTCCCTGGTGTTGAATTGAGTGTTTTCCACTGGTTTCACCTTTTTTTACACACACACGCACACATGCGCGCACACACACACACACACACTCAGTAAGGCAAACAGCTTGTCACTAAATTCTAATGTGTTGGCTTGACTCAACGTTAATCCTTTTTTTCATTCTGTTTTTCCTCCAGTCTCATTTATCCGCATCATATAAATAAATAAAAAAGCCTAAAAGCTTTTTTGTTGTTTTTTTGGGGGTGTTTTATAACAGGAATTTTGATGAGGACATACAGTCCCTTTTTTTCTCCTTCTTCTGCTTGACTTGGCATGTGCCGTGAGACCTGATGACCGTTACTGCAGAAATGTAACCCGAAAACCTCCCTTTGTCTCCTGCTGCAGGGGGGGGGGGGGGGGCGATGACCTCTTTCAGCCAGCTGACCTCAAACAAAGTGGCGGCGGGGCTCGAGCGGCGAGCTTTTTTATTGGCGAGCGGCGCCGCTCAAAGTGGCCGATCTGACCCCGCTGACCAGATTAAAAACCAAATGCAGCAAATCACATTAAACGCCACGGAGCCGCACGCCGCCGCCACACGGAGGCTCCTCTGCTCCTCAGTCAATGCTATTAATAGCACGAGTTGTTCTGGTTACGACTAAAATGTTTTCACATTCATCCATTTAACATAGTTATGCTGGTTGATTTAATTTCAGCCTGTCTGGTGTAATGTAAGATTACTAATTGCCCGTTTGAACCGGGACAATCTTTTTTTATTTCAGCAGCTGTTTCCGGGCAGTTTAGCCAAATGCCTCGAAGGTACGGCTTTTATTAAGGATTTAGCTTCTGATATATCTCAAAAATAAATGGTTTGAATCCCTTTAATTGACCAGATGTTCCAGAGAAATCAATTAACTCCATTTGAATGTATAACTTTTTGAAGATTAACTATTAATTTCCTGTTGTTTTACAGGCCTTTCTCTCCCCTTCCTTCTTAATTATGACCTCCAGGTTCCTCTTGGGTCGCCAAATGATTATGCTTTGATTTTGTGTTTTAATTATTAATTACTAATTCCGGGTCGTTTGCTTGTTCACAATTATTATTATCGCCATTTTTAAATCAGGGAATTAACGGCTTAATTTAAATAAAACGTAATTTTTAAAACAATTGAAAAGTTACACTTCATGTCAGTTTAATGCAATTTATATATATATATTGTTATGTATATATGTATGTTTACATGTATGTATACGTGAATGTATACGTGTATATATGTATGTATCCATGTATATGTGTATATTTACATACATGTTTGTATAGTTGTATATGACATGTATATATGTATGTTTACTTGTATATATGACGTGTATATATGAGATGTATGTATATGTATATGAGATATATGTATATGTATTTATGCATGTATATGACATGTATACATGTATGTTTACATGTGTATATATGTATATATACGTGTATACATGATGTGTATACATGGCATGTATAAATGACGTGTATATGTATGTATACGTGTATATATGACATATATGTACATATTAATTCATACGTATATACTTATAAATATGTGTATATATGACATATACATATATGTAAGTATAAGTGTATATATGACATATATATATGTATAGGTGTATATATGACATATATATGTATGTATAAGTATATATATGACACATATATGTATGTATAAGTGTATATATGACATACATATGTATGTATAGGTGTATATATGACACATATGTATGTATATATTTGACATATATATGTATGTATAAGTATATATATATGACATATATATGTATATATATGACACATATATGTATGTATAAGTGTATATATGACATGCATATGTATGTATATATATATGGATAAGTATATATATATGACATGTATATGTGTATATATGACATATATGTAAGTATAAGTGTATCTATGACACATATATGTATGTATAAGTGTATATATGACATATATATGATTGTATAAATGTATATATGACATATATATGTATGTATAAGTGTATATATGACATATATATGTATGTATAAGTGTATATATGACATATATATGTTTGTATAAATGTATATATGACATATATGTATGTATAAGTGTATATATGACATACTTATGTATGTATAAGTATATATATGACATATGTATGTATAAGTATATATATATGACATATATATGTTTGTATAAATGTATATATGACACATATATGTATGTATAAGTGTATATATGACATATATATTCATGTATAAGTATATATATGACATATATTTGAATGTATAAGTGTATATATGACATATATATGTTTGTATAAGTGTATATATGACATATATATGTTTGTATAAGTGTATATATGACATACATATGTATGTATAGGTGTATATATGTAGTTCTTTGTCGTAAACCTTTCACACACAGGTCACACAACACGAGGTGTGTGTGCTTTACGTGTTTTTATATAAGTTATTATAATAAGTGACTCTATGCAGACGCAGCGTTTTGCATAGTTGGACCGAACCTCAGCTCAGCGATGGCGCCGGCGTCAGCAGCTCCGCTGACTCTCGCTCTGCATGAGAAATCGAAGTGCAATCCCGTCGTCTTTACGGCCGCTGCACCGCGACCTTTGTCAACCCCGACGAATCAAGCGAGAGACGTTTCGTACCACGCCGCCCCCCCCCCCCCCCAGAGCCCGTCCTATTAACTGAGTGAGCAGCGCGGCGCGGGGGTCACACTTAAGTAACCTTATCTTGTAATTGGGTTCAAGGTTAAGTGACCCTGGAGCACGGAGGGCCGGGGGGTTAAGGTCACAATGTCAGGCAGAAGAGGGGGGGGGGGGGGCTTTTAATCACTGATGGGGCTGGAAATCAAGATCTGCTATCTGGCTAGGCCGGGACCCTTATTCAAGCCGGGGGTCCCGCATGCTTTTAACCTCAGAGCGAATCGATGCAGACGGGCAATTGGGCTAATATTCATCCAGCAGATGGGAAAATTATACGCGAGTCTGCGTAGCTGGGAGAAGGAGAGGAGTCACTCTGACTCCCGATAGAGGGGAGTGCTGATCACTTTCTCTCTCCTCACCCCCCCAGCCCCCCCCCCTGTCTCCCCCTCTCTAGTCTTTATATCACCTTTCTCTCCCCTTATTTATTCCTTTACTACATTTTTGTGAATGTCATCTCACTATTCTTTTTGTTGGGACAAGTATCCGGTCAGAAATTACCATATATATATATATATATATAAAAGAAATGTGTATTTATATATATACAGGACTGTCTCAGAAAATTAGAATATTGTGATAAAGTTCTTTATTTTCTGTAATGCAATTAAAAAAACAAAAATGTCATGCATTCTGGATTCATTACAAATCAACTGAAATATTGCAAGCCTTTTATTCTTTTAATATTGCTGATTATGGCTTACAGCTTAAGAAAACTCTAAAATCCTATCTCATAAAATTTTAATATTTCCTCAGACCAAGTAAAAAAGATTTATAACAGCTGAGTGTTTGTCAAGGTTCAGGAAACCCTTGCAGGTGTTTCGAGTTAATTAGACAATTCAAGTGATTTGTTTAATACCCTACTAGTATACTTTTTCATGATATTCTAATATTTAGAGATAGGATATTTGAGTTTCCTTAAGCCAGCCATAATCAGCAATATTAAAAGAATAAAAGGCAATATATATTCAGTTGATTTGTAATGAATCCAGAATGCATGACATTTTTGTTTTTTGAATTGCATTACAGAAAATAAAGAACTTCATCACAATATTCTAATTTTCTGAGACAGTCCTGTATATATATATATATAAAATAACGTGTATATATTTTGATCTAAATAAATGTTTATATATATAAATACATATATATAAATGTATATATATATATATATCTATATCAATAAATGTGTATATAGATAGATATATACTTTATTTATCCCCAAGGGGAAATTTGTCGTTACAAGTAGCAGCACCAATAAACCAAACACACAAGAATAAAAACAAAACACAAATATAAAAAACAGGGATGAAAGATATAGAAGTATACAAAGTAAACAAAACAAAATATATATGTACTTATACAACACACATGCATACACAACACACAACATCAATGACAAATCAAATCAAATTCAAAAATAGACAGTGTGCAAAATGCAGAGTGTGTATATGTGTGCAGTGCAAATGAAATATGTGTGTAGTGTAAACAAATGAAATGTGTGAAGTGCAGATCAACATAGTGTGGATATGAAGTTATTATTATTGCAGTTATTGCGATCTGGCAAGAGGTGATCTGTTGTAGAGCCTCATAGCCGTCGGCAGGAATGTTCTCCTGTATCTGTCCTTGTGGCAGCGGAGCGTGAGGAGACGTCTGGAGAAAGTCCTCCTCTGTCCCTGTAGGAGGTGGTGGAGAGGGTGGTCCGGGTTGTCCAATATGGACACAAGTTTCTTCAACGTCCTCCTCTCCACCACCTGTTCCAGGTGCTCCAGCTGGCAGCCGATGATGGAGCCAGCCTTCCTAACCAGTTTGTTGAGACGGCTGGTGTCACCGGCTCCGATGCTGCTATATAAATGTATATATACAAATGTATATGTATATATATAAATATAAATAAATGTTTATATATATAAATAAATGTATATTTATATAAATGTATATGTACATCTATATATATGTATATATTCACACAGTAATAATTTGCGATCCCGCTGAGCGGCAGCCATCACAGGGAAGAACAAAGCATTGTAAACGGAGTTGTGTGATCATCAGTGGATAAGAACATCATCCATATAGTTTCACATACAGACAAACGTCTCGTGAAAGAAAAGCAATCTTTAGAATTCTTCACATCTGCCCCCCCCCCCCCCTCGCCCCTCCCCGTCCTGTCTTTTCGAGAGGGAGATGGATGACCAGTGGTGGTGGGGTTCAGGCAGCATGACCCAGAGACCTATCCATTGCCAAGGGCGAGGAAATAGCCCAGATTAAAGAGCTTGTAAATAATGGCCCATAAACATCTGCCTGTTAGCCCGGGCCAATTCATCTCAGTCTCCCATCTGGTCCTCTCTCTTTTCTCTCTCTCTCTCTCTCTCTCTCTCTCCCCCGCTTTTGATTTCCTCATTGCGAAACGGCCCCACGGGGCTAAAATGCATCATCAGACCAAAGTCAGTCATATTCCAACACAAACAAACACGGAGCTTGACCCTCGGGGTCGTGTACAGTTCAGATCCCCCAACAGTCGCTGGCACCCCATGACTCAAGCTCAGAGTAAATAAAAGGAAAACATCAGCTCTGTTTTCTTTTTCCTCGGGCTTCCGTCCATTTATTAAGAGCCGTGGTGTGTTTTGCTTTTCTTAGATTAGCATAAGGCAAAAAGCGAGCGTATGAAAGTATTTATGCATGAATTTAACCCCCCAATTATTTTTCCATGATTACGGTTGTACGGTCTCAACCCTCCATCGGGGGCTTTTGTTAGCGGGGCCTCATCAGAGCTCCTTCCTAATGAGTGATTACGCGCTGTTGATGTCGGAGCTCCCAACATCTGCTCCGGGGACTGGCCACTTGCCCTCTCTCAGATCTCCCGTGAAAAGACCCCTGGCCCCGGCACCTGGGCCGTGGCCCGGCTGCAGGTGGCAAATTAGACCCAAACAAAAGGGTCCGGTTGCGGGCTGAGCTCTGGCCCACAGGCCTCGTGAGCCGGTGTGCATGCTTTGTCTCTCGTGTCACATCCCAGGTTCAAACGGCTTCGCCGAAGGTCACGCTGCAGGGAGAGTTCAGGGGTCACCGAGGTTTCGAACGAAAGCCCCCTTTTTTTTTTAAATGGCCACTGCTCTATAGTAGTTGATATCTTTCATTCTGGATCAAAATGGAGTCAGGAACCTTTTTTATCATGTTTTTATGTCCAATTGACTAATAGAGACATGGCGGGGGTGGGGGGGGGGGGCTGGGCTTCAATCAGAGCATCGGCGATTCGATCCCCGTCTCCGCTCGTCCATGTCGATGTGTGTCCTTTGGGCAAGTCAATTATCCCCCAAATTGCTCCCGCAGGCTGTTCCTGCAGTGTGTGAATGTGTGTACACGTTAGTTTGCAATGTAACAGGGTGGGCTGCAATGTAACGAGGTGAGTTACAATGTAACGGGGTGGGCTGCGAAGTAATAGGATGGACTGCAATGTAACGGGGTGGGCTGAAATGAAACGAGGTGGGCTGCAATGTAACGAGGTGGGATGCAATGTAACGGAGTGGGTTGCAATGTAACGAGGTGGGCTGCAATGTAACGGAGTGGGCTGCAATGTAACGGAGTGGGCTGCAATGTAACGGGGTGAGTTGCAATGTAATGGGGTCGGCTGCATTGTAATCGGGTGGGCTGCAATGTAACGAGGTGGGTTGCAATGTAACGAGGTGGGCTGCAATGTAACGGAGTGGGCTGCAATGTAACGAGGTGGGCTGCAATGTAACGGAGTGGGCTGCAATGTAACGGAGTGGGCTGCAATGTAACGGAGTGGGCTGCAATGTAACGGAGTGGGCTGCAATGTAACGGAGTGGGCTGCAATGTAACGGGGTGAGTTGCAATGTAATGGGGTCGGCTGCATTGTAATCGGGTGGGCTGCAATGTAACGAGGTGGGTTGCAATGTAACGGGGTGGGCTGCAATGTAACGGGGTAATTATAATTATCTGACATTCTGGCAAAAATCTTGTTCGAGGCGAAGAAAGAGCTCTGATTGGACGAGAGAGAGAAGACCAGCTGACATTGAGAGACTGGTGGTGCTCCTGTGGGTGCTCCTATGCACTCAAAGAAATGACTCATTGGATGAACTCAATTAAATTGTTGGCAGGTTTTCCATCCAATAATTATATGCAACTCCAACTCAAATTTAGCACATCAGTGCAATAAAATGTAATTAAGTTAGTCCAACTCATTTGTATCAAATACATCTAAAATAAAATAACTATATTCATTAAATTTAATTAATTTGTGTTTGTCCAACTCAAAATATAAACTAACTAACTAACAAAATATGCAAACTCCACACAGAAGGAATACCCGGACTGGGAATTGAACCCACGGACCTCTGGCTGTGAGGCGACAGTGCTAGCCACTACACCACCGTACAGCCATGAAAGTGTGTTCACCTCATGTAAACAACTGATTTTCAGCTGGCGCATGCGCAAAGGGTAGTCCTCAATGAAACACATTTATTTTGAGTTGATATGCACACCATCTAACCTAAATAAATCTAATAAATGAAAGTATTCATACATTTTGTGTTACACCCATTAAATATAAATATCTATTTTTGTAATTGATTTATTTAAATGTGTCAAACAATATTTAAATGTGTCACCTCAAAGAAGGGCTTGAATCGTTTTTGTGAGTGTAACCTAAATAAATCTAATAAATGAAAGTATTCATACATTTTGTGTTACACCCATTCAATATAAATATCTTCGTTTTGTAATTGATTTATTTAAATGTATCAAACAATATTTAAATGTGTCACCTCTAAGAAGGGCTTGAATCGTTTTTTTGAGTGTGGGTGCTCCTGTGGGTGCTCTTGTGGGTGCTCCTGTGGGTGCTCCTATGGGTGCTCCTATGGGTGCTCCTGTGGGTGCTCCTGTGGGTGCTCCTATGGGTGATCTTGTGGGTGCTCTTCCTTCGGTAAAGCGGCTCGTTGGTGTCTGAAGGTTTGATAGTTATTGTTTTGCGCAACGCACGCAAAATTTAAAATGAGTGAAATGCAAGCGCAGAGAATAATGAAATAATATATTGATCCTTCGTTGTAAAAGTAGCAATGTCGTCATTTTTCTAATAGCTCAGCAGCTCGATACCACGAACCAGACGTGGTGTTGCATCTCATGAAGAGAAGAAATATCTGACACGGCCAAACCTGGGTCAGGCCCAAAGACCAGGGTCAAGACCTGGGTCAGGCCCAAAGACCAGGATCAAGACCTGAGTCAGGCCCAAATACCAGGATCAAGACCTGAGTCAGGCCCAAATACCAGGATCAAGACATGGGTCAGGCCCAAAGACCAGGATCAAGACCTGGGTCAGGCCCAAAGACCAGGATCAAGACCTGAGTCAGGCCCAAAGACCAGGATCAAGACCTGGGTCAGGCCCAAAGACCAGGATCAAGACCTGAGTCAGGCCCAAATACCAGGATCAAGACCTGAGTCAGGCCCAAATACCAGGATCAAGACCTGGAGGGGCCCCCAAATAGAGGGGATCAAGAACTGAGTCAGGCCCAGATACCAGGATCAAGACCTGAGTCAGGCCCAAAGACCAGGGTCAAGACCTGGGTCAGGCCCAAAGACCAGGATCAAGACCTGAGTCAGGCCCAAATACCAGGATCAAGACCTGAGTCAGGCCCAAAGACCAGGATCAGATCTACTTGCTATGTGGTGGCTTTGACCACCCAGGTGAAAAATAAATATTTAATTTGAGCATATTGAGTATACTTGAAGCCCTACCAATCATAAGTATACATAAAGTGCTTTCTTTTATTTTGAAACTCAACCCACACAGTTTGCACATTTAAAGTGGATCCACAGTGGATTGAACAAGTGTTTTCTTTTATTTTGAAACTCAAACCACTCAGTTGCTCATTTTAAAATGTATCCACAGTAGATTTAACACAATGTTTTCAGGATTGAAATTCTGGATTTTTAGTTTCCAAAACAAAAGCCCCACAGAGTTGTCTGTTGGCAGACGTTCGTCACTCATCATGTCCACTAAGTTTGAAGGAGAGGCAGGTAAGTAAAATTTTTCTCGGGCAGGTGAACTGCCACTAAAAGCTTCACGATGCCTCATCACCGGCTCACACACACACACACACACACACACACTGGCCTTCACTTCCTAAATGAGCCCTCTGACCTCCCACAGCGTGACTGATGCTCCATCTCAGCCGCTCTCACTCAAGGTAAGGTGTCCGATGATGGAGCCTGATGCGTCTTGCTTTTATTATGCTTCTCAAAAATTGCGCCGTATTCTTTTCTCAAGATTGTTTAACTTAATATTTTTTAAAGCCATCTTAATTTGTCTCCCCCCCCCCCTTCATTTCCCTTGCTTTGTCCTTTTTCCTTTTTTTAAAGTCTCGCATCAGCTTCCAATTTACGAGCTGTCATTTCTGACCTCATGACTGACCCCACACCTTAAACACATTCCAATGGAGCCAACACATTTATTTGGCAGATAAATCATCGCTTACCAAACGCCGGTTGGTGGCGGCGGTGCAAGGTCAAAGTCGTGTGAAGGCGGATGTAAATGAAATGAGAGAGAGAGAGAGAGAGAGAGAGAGAGAGAGAGAGGGTGGCTAGAGCTGCTCGCATGTACATATTTTTGGAATCGAGGATTTTGAGACGAGCTTATTGTGTGACGTGTATTTATCATACCCGTTGGTGGTCTCAACCTCTCGTGCCATGTTGGACACGACATCTATCATACTACACAAAATATGATTTACCCACACGTGCTCACCCTTTAAACTGAGTCATTAAAAAACACATTTAAAATGAGGGGGGGGGGGGGTTGAATGTGTGTAACTCCTCTGACGCTCCTCTGATGCTCCTCCAGCTCCTCTGATGCTCCTCCAGCTCCTCTGACGCTCCTCTGATGCTCCTCCAGCTCCTCTGATGCTCCTCTGACCTTCCTGCAGCTCCTCTGATGCTCCTCTGACGCTCCTGCAGTTCCTCTGACGCTCCTCTGATGCTCCTCCAGCTCCTCTGACGCTCCTCTGATGCTCCTCCAGCTCCTCTGACGCTCCTCTGATGCTCCTCTGACGTTCCTGCAGCTCCTGTGATGCTCCTCTGATGCTCCTGCAGCTCCTCTGATGCTCCTGGGTGGCCGTGCAGGAGGAGGTCACCAGCTGAGGCTCATTTCACTGACCAGTCGCCAACCGGCCGGCTGATCCGTGACCTCTGGATCTGAGGTTTCCAGTTGGCTTCACTTGACCCCCTCGGCCTGTGTGCTAATGTCCTTTAACAGGGGGGGGGGCACTGATGAAACATCTATGTATTTAAAGATCCAGGCAGCTGCATTTTTGCATGTCACAAAAATATATAACTTTTATATCACTAAAATAACTTTTACTGTACAGAAACGGAGCGTTCTATTTCCCTAAAGAATTAACAGACGTACACGATGCTGAAAGAAAAAACACTATTAATATATAATAATGCACAATAGCGCCTCTTGAGTTTTCAGTTCGAGTTACATCGATGTGATGAGACGTGAGAATGTAACGCGGACAGCGTTGGGTAGCGCTCACGTGAGGAGTCGACTCAGACAAACATTCATTAAATATACATATTTAATACATAATGGCAAATGAGTAACTACGAACCCCGAATCTTGCCATGAAATCCTCTCCAAACATAAATTATTCTGTTGTTTTATTCATCCTCTGTTGCTACTGAAAGTCCTGCATATATTTATTTAATGTGTAAAAGTTTGCATGTATTTCCCTCCAAATATACATAGCAGAATGGCTCCTTTCAGAATAAATGCAGGACTAACTTGAAGCACTTTATATACTGACAGGTACTGTAATCTGTATTTATACGTATATTTATTCATGAGGATATTATTCAGTAATTAAAGCCTTCAAATAAATTTTAAGCGAAAAAAAAATTAAAAATTATGTGATGTAGTGGAAATGTAGATAAATAAAAAAAACACACTACACATATATAGTAGTAGAGTAGTACAATAGTAAAAGTACATCTCTCCGTCTCGTACACGTGCGTCCGCGTTGGAGGAAGTGGATAATCCCGTGTTCGGTGGTTGATGATAGCAGGTAGACAGTAAAAGGAATTTCGGAGTCAGACTCCAAAGCCCTGTGAAAGCATGCGGGGCTTTGCATGGAAGTGCACTGGAGCTACTGTTGTGTGTGTGTGTTTGGAGGGGGGGGCAGAGGTCCAAATCCTCTCCTCCAGGCCCAGCTGGGGGGATTAAGACTGGTTCCTGTCCCGTGGCTGACCTCTTCAAAGCCTGCACAGATGTTCTGACCCTCCCTCGACACACACACACACACCCACACACAGCGATCACCAACACACACTCAAAGGACGCCCTCTCACCTCGAACCCTCTCTTGACCCCCGCGAACCAAAAACAAAGCACTCAGGTGACATCTCTTATCACTCCTCTCTTTGAATGGGTATCTGCTGGTATCTCAAATACCTCGGCAGTACATCTCTCTGGCTCCTCCCCCCCCCCCCTCTACTCCCGCTATCGGCTATCGTTTTGACACCCGGCGTGGTCAGATATCTCGATGACCTCAGTATGGAAATCTCCCCCCCCCCCTCCTGTCACTCTCGGGGCGCTCTGGGTTTTAAAAAAAAAAATCTCCCCCCCCCCAAGGTCAAGAGGCACCCGGCGACGACAATGGGGGCGAGACTTTGAATGACACGACTAAATCAAAACAGGAAATAAACACTTTATATGGAGATTGCTGAGAGTGGTCCTCTGAGGTCGGCGGTGGTCTTTTTAAAGGTTTTGACCCTGTTTGGGTTGTAAGTCATGTCTTGGTCAAAGTAATGGCCTCCGTTTAAGGCTGAGAGGGGCACCGTGGACAATGAATGGATTAAATCACTCCAGGGGGGCGAAGTCCGGGATTACTGCGGTCCTTAAAGACCCTCACGGCTCTTATGAGGATAATCCACATGTGAGAATTGGTGTTTGGGTCATTGTGTTGCTTCTCATCGAGGAGATGAGGAGAAAACTCACACAAAAAGTCTCCTTTAGGACGATTGAGATAAGGCCATCGAGTTGTTCACACAGAAGAACGAAGGTGCCATCTGGAACCGAAAATGGTTCTTTAGAGTGATGCCAGAGTTCTTCAAATAACCTATAAAGGGTTCTCAAAGAACCTTAGAAACATGGTTCTTCAAGGCACCATTTATGGTTCCACAAAGAACCTTTCAAACCAGGCTTCTCTAAAGAACCATGTCCTCAAAGAGTTCTTCAAAGAACCTATAAAGGAGTCTTAAATGGGGTAGGAGGTAGTTCATCTAGGGGGGAGGAGGTAGTTCCTCTAGAGGGGTAGGAGGTGGTTCCTCTAGGGGGTATGAGGTAGTTCATCTAGAGGGGTAGAAGGTAGTTCCTCTAGGGTAGGAGGTAGTTCCTCTAGAGGGGTAGGATGTGGTTCATCTAGGGGGGTAGGAGGTAGTTCCTCTAGAGGGGTAGGATGTGGTTCATCTATTGGGGGGGTAGGAGTTGGTTCATCTAGGGGGTAGGAGGTGGTTCATCTAGAGGGGTAGGAGGTAGTTCATCTAGAGGGTAGGAGGTAGTTCCTCTATGGGGGGGGTAGGAGGTAGTTCCTCTCGAGGGGTAGGAGGTGGTTCATCTATGGGGGGGGGGGGGGGTAGGAGTTGGTTCATCTAGGGTAGGAGGTGGTTCATCTAGGGGGTAGGAGGTAGTTCCTCTAGAGGGGTAGGAGGTGGTTCATCTAGGGTAGGAGGTAGTTCCTCTAGAGGGGTAGGAGGTAGTTCCTCTAGAGGGGTAGGAGGTGGTTCATCTATGGGGGGGGGGGGGTAGGAGGTGGTTCATCTAGGGGGTAGGAGGTGGTTCATCTATGGGGGGGGGGGTAGGAGGTGGTTCATCTAGGGGGTAGGAGGTAGTTCCTGCGTTGCCTTTTCGCCTGCTCCATCTCCATCCTCTCTGCTGCGCTCCTCCTCTCATTCCTTCCATCTCTCCCTGCCCTCCCTCATTACCTCTCTGCCCCCCCCCCCCTCCCCCACCTCAGCACAAGGCTGTCAGAGAGTTTTAGGGATCCGGTGAGCTGTGAAATCGCACAAATTGCTGTTGCTTTGCGTCTGGTCCAGCAACAGAGGGGGGAGAGAGACATAGAGAGAGGGAGAGAGAGAGAGAGAGATTTTATGCTTCACCACTTCTGAACCTGGATCCCCCCCTCCCTTCCACCCTCCCCCCACCCTCCTTTACTGGCCCTTCCTCCCTTTATTCACTCAGACATGGACAAGCACACGCACAGCTGCAAGACTGCATATCTACCCACTACAACCCAAACACCCCCCCCCCCCCACATACACACACACACACACAGATGAGTACAAGGCAGCGGTCTATGGACTGAGGAGGGCGGTGAAGGAAGCCAAGAGGAGGTACCGAGACAGAGTGGAATCACAGATGGAGCAGCGCGACACCAGGCGCCTATGGCAGGGGCTACGGACTATCACAGACTACCAGAGCAGACCCCGCGCTATGGTGAGTGCAGACGCATCCCTAGCGGACGACCTGAACTCATTTTATGCACGGTTTGAGGCTAGCAACAACAGCGCTAGCTCGCCGGCTAACAACAACACCGTTAGCGTAGCCGAGGTGAGTTCTACCGCTGGGGATGAACACACACTCTCTGTGACCGAGCACAGTGTGAGGAGGGCTCTGTTGAGGGTGAACACCAGGAAAGCTGCAGGTCCAGATGGCATATCTGGGCGAGTACTGAAGACCTGTGCTAATCAGCTAGCTCCAGTGTTCACCACAATATTCAACCTCTCCCTGGCTGAGTCCGTGGTCCCCGCCTGCTTCAAGAGATCCACTATTGTCCCTGTGCCCAAGAATGCTTCTCCAGCATGTATGAATGACTACCGACCGTGGCCCTCACCTCGGTGGTCATGAAATGCTTTGAGAGGCTGATAAAGGACTACATCTGCGCCTTCCTCCCTTCCTCCATGGACCCGCTGCAGTTTGCTTATCGCCCAAACAGATCCACAGATGATGCTGTCTCCCAGGTACTGCACACCACACTCTCTCATCTGGACAGCCAGAGGGGGCTATGTGAGACTGCTGTTCATTGATTATAGTTCAGCTTTCAACACCATAGTCCCTCCAGACTGGCCGGCAAGCTGATTGAGCTGGGACTGAACACCCCTGTGTGCTTGGATCCTGGACTTCCTGACCGCCAGGCCACAGGTGGTCAGGGTGGGCAGACACACCTCCAAATCCCTCACCCTGAACACAGGATCCCCAAGGGTTGCGTCCTCAGCCCCCTACTGTACTCCCTGTACACACATGACTGTGTGGCCAGGTTCAGCTCCAACACCATCATCAAGTTTGCGGATGACACAGTGGTGGTGGGCCTGATCTCCGACAACGACGAGAAGGCCTACCTGGAGGAAGTTGCTGATCTGTCACTCTGGTGCCAGGACAACAGCCTCATCATGAATGTCACCAAAACTAAGGAGCTGATTGTGGACTTTAGGAGGGTACAACAACAGAGGACGTACTCACCACTGGGGATTAACGGACTACTGTGGAGAGGGTGAGCGGGTATAAATACCTGGGAGTCCACATCACCGAGGATCTGACATGGTCAACGAACACAGACACTCTGGTGAGAAAGGCAAGGCAGCGCCTCTACCACCTCAGGCAGCTGAGGAAATTTAAAGTTTCCCAGAGGATCCTTCAGTCCTTCTACTCTGGAGCTGTAGAGAGCGTCCTGACAGGAAGCATCACAGCCTGGTTTGGCAACTGCTCCGCTCAGGACAGGAAGGCTCTGCAGAGAGTAGTGCGTTCGGCTGAACGCACTATTGGAACTACACTCCCCACCCTGCAGGACTTGTACACCAGGAGGTGCAGAACCAGAGCCGGCAGGATCATGAAGGATCCTCACCACCCCAACAACAGACTGTTTCAGCTGCTGCGGTCAGGCAGGCGCCTCCGTAGTCACGCTGCAAGAACAGAGAGACTGAGACGGAGTTTCTTTCCTCAGGCCATCAGGATTGTGAACTCCGACCTCACCAGGACCCCCACATAGACCCACACAACTGCCCCTCTTAGGCACACACACACACACACACACACACACTTACTGTAAATATTGTGTTGTTTTTTATTGTAAATAGTGTGTACTTGTTGCCCTTGCACATTCCTGCTGAGCATTGCCACTTTCATTTCACTGCACACCCTGTGTGTGTATGTGACAAATAAAACATCTTGAATCTTGAAAAGTCAACTCCCCCCCCCCCCCACCTCTGAACATGTGAGCACCGCCCTCGCCCACCCTCGCGGTGAGGACACATCCACCACTTTGCCTCGGTGTGCGGGTCACTTCACACAACAACTCCACGAGAGCCTGCAGCCCTCCAGGGGCACGGAGCCCCCCCTCTCACCCTGACCCCCCCACACACACACACACACACACACACCAACGCCGGCAGGAAGGCCCTCTGAGAAATGCCAGAAACTGGCGAAAGGTCACAAGCGTACAAGTTGTAACTGTCTTTACACTCTTTAGTATAAATGCTTCCTTAATTAATTTTTTGAACGTTCTGTTGTTCAACAAAAAGCCGCCTGGTGGATTATTACAGAAATTCTAGAGGGAACCGCCGTGTCGTCTACTGCAGGAGCACAGTGCTCAAGTATTCTTGCATTTATATTTATATTTTTTCTTTGCACAGAAAATCATGTTTTAATTAATGTGTACAGACTGTGGCATGCATGGGGAATTCTCCCAACAATAACAACATCAACAACAACAACTGGACTTTATTGGTGGTGTATAATATAAAGTTAACTTCACGTGGGGCTCATGAATAAATGAAATGAGATAATATCACAGATGAACTGAGGCTGGAGAACGTAGTGGTGACTGAGTGTTTACAGGTCATTCACCCACACATACATCTGCAGTCCCTGGTTAATAATAATAATAATAATAATAATAATAATAGTGGTACAGGGTCAACAGCATTGATGCAACAAAAAACTAAAGAGAGAAGAAAGAGAGTAACTTTTATATATGTGCAAGCAGACTTTATCTGTACATCACGCTGTCGCTTTAAGTGAAGCAGAACAACCTCTACTGCCCTCCAGTGGAGCAACTACTGTACTGCACTCGAAGAAAACAAATGAAGAAATAAATAAATATTTATATATATATCATTATAGATATCTCTCACAATATTTTAACGAGCCATATATATTTATTTATATATATGTATTTATATATATATTTCAGCCGATCAAAGTGACATGATACGCTGCTGTCTCATGAGACAAACAAAGCCTCCTCAGAGACCGGCGACATTCTCTGTCAACACAGAATTAAATCTTAAATTCACATCTGCAGTAAATCAGTGGAAATAAACATCGCGGAAAATCAAATTAAAATGTGTTCGGCAGCCGGTTCACATTTCATCCACTTCGCAGCTTCTGCCTTTTTCTGCTTCTATTCGTCCTCAACTGAAAGTAATCAACCAGAAGTATAACTTTCCTTATTGCATATGGATTATGAGCCACAGAGAATGGGTCAGTCTGAGAATAATGTGAACAGATAAGAGTCAGCTGAAATAATGGTTTCACCAATTTATGAAACAATATGATTTTCTCTTCAACAGCAAAACGATCCAACCGGGAATTCCACCATTTTCTCAAGATAATTTTCGAGAATCTTTTCTGTGATCATCTTTTACATGCTCAGAAATTCTGACAAATGAGTCCTAGCATAACACAAACACAGTTACTGCACTTCACTTTATTGTAAAAATTACAATAACAATTTGCTGCTGTCGGCACATATTTGATCCTCTTTGTCTCCCTGACGGGGACGAATGGACTCTGGTTTAAATTAATTTTAAAAATCGTTAATATTTTAACCAATTTTTTAATTCAGATTAAAGAAAAATTAAATAACAAAATAATTAGAATAATTATAAGTTAAAATAAAATATTTTTATTAATTCAAATAAAAAGATAAAATAAATATTTTTTTCAATAATAAAATCAAGAACATTTAAAAATGTAAAGGTTTGAAGAAAAAAAGAAAAGAAACAATTCTAATAAAAATAAATTAAACTAAATTAAACTAAATAAATAAATACAAAGTAAAAAGATAATTCCCCCACCCTGAAGAGAAAATTAATGAATAAAAAAGTTGGTGAGTAGGATGATGACACAGCACAGATACCTCTGACACAATGCATCATTCAGAGCTGACTGAGCCAACTATTATCATTATACAAATCTTAATAAATAAATGTGCAAATCATATTAAATAATATAAGGTTAAATGTAACTTAATCTACATTCAGTGCGCAGAATTAAATGAAATCAAGTAAAAGTCCAAAGGTCAGCGGCGCGTTGCCTTCCAGTAAACGGTTATCAGAGCTGCTCGCCACTTCCATCTCCACACTATCCGGGCATCGCCTCCCACGGAGACAGGAACCGCTGCCGCGCTGCACGTGCGGCGGCACTTTGCAGTGAAGCGGCGAGCAGAGACAGGAAGTCCTGCAGAGCGTCGGCGTGAGAGCTGACAACACAAAGAACACCCTCTCAGAGAAGTGCTTCTCCCGGTTGGCTTGTGGTGCTGCTTCATTGCATTGTGTCATGCTCTGCGGGCCTTGTATCAATACTATTATATCAATGATGGGATAGACAAATTAATAGAAACGCCTCAACAGCACCACGAACTGCAGCCTTTCAAAATGACCATGAAGTCGACAAACATTATAACCTCCATGATGATGATGATGAAAACTAACACTGCACATTAGCACGTAGTTGCCTGTGTGACTCAGTGATTCAGTTGAATAACAGATTTTTATTTCATATTCATTTCAGGTGTTGGCAGCAAAAACTCCAGCGCATCGTCTCCATCCCCAAGGCGGAGGAGTTCTTCAAGCGCCTCCACCTCAGATACGGAGGGAACTTCAAGGTAAGACTGAAACCAACTTTGGGCCTTACGTGTAATTTCCAAAGCAGCCACCAGGTGTTGCCCAGGTGGGGGCGAACGGTTAATGGGACTTTCCCATGACGTCACATTCAAGGGCCTTCAGGATGTGAATGACTCAGTGTGCAGGTGCTTTGTGTGTGTGTCTGTGTGTATGTGTGTGTGTGTGTGTACCTCTGGTATACAGATCGCTCGTGCATCCTTGTGTCAGGCTTTTTTTTAAAGCATGTTTTTGTTCTTGTGATTATTTTTTCCATATCCTTTATTATATTTATATTGGTATTACACTTATTTAAAAATCCACAAACATGAATAACCATTTCAACCAACCTGGTAGCTTGAGATCTGTGTGCAGTTGCACATGCTGGTGGGCAGGGTGCGCTGCTGCTGCAAAGACCATAGAGATGAGGAAACGGATGTTCTTTATGGAGGACAGAAAATGATGCTTAAATAAATGTATAAATGAATAAATAAATACAGGAATAAATACATTTAAGTTATACATAAACAGGACTTTATTTATTTATTCCTGTATTTATTCATGCATTTATTTATTTATTTATACTTAATACTGCAATTAAAGTTTACTTTAGACAGAACTTTAAATGCTCTCCATCTATGAGATTTATTCCCCCGTGTTTCGTCTTTAATATGTTGAAATATTCCAAAAGTCAGTTTTCCAGCAGTTCCCACATCATAAAGAGTATTTATTTAATGAAATATATGTATAGTGGGAATATTGAACTTTCAGACTCATCAAACTAGATTTTAATCCTTAATTATTTCAGTTTACAAATGCCGCACATGCAACCGCCTAAATTACATCATTTTGAATGTGGTGCAAAAAAAATAGGTGAGAGTGAAACAAGCATGCCTGTTGTGTGTGTGTGTGTGTGTGTGTGTGTGTGTGTGTGTGTGTGTGTGTGTGTGTGTGTGTGTGTGTGTGTGTGTGTGTGTGTGTGTGTGTGTGTGTGTGTGTGTGTGTGTGTGTGTAGCTTTGTGACAGGCGAAGTGTATTCCTTGTTCCTCTCTCTGGGTTTTTGTTTTTTGTTCTTTGTATTACATCTACAGGATCTCTGCGACCGACCGGGCCGTGTCTCTGTTGTGAAGCGTTGTTCTCCTCGACTGTATCTCACCCTCGTGGTGCAGACTGCTCACGCTTCCTCGCGGATCGGAGACGATTCGGTGATGCTGATGAGCTCTGAGCCTCAGGATGTGGTGGCCTCTGCATGAAGAAACAGATTTATTCTTATCTGGCCTGCTGAAGGTTCAGATTTCAGTAGCGTGATATCAAAATTATGCAACAGTTCGTGTGATTTGAGCACAAAACATAGAAAAAGAGGCTGAATCCTTGCTGAAAATCATTGTATTTAATGGCTAATATATCAATGTACTGAATGCACCCTTTACTTTAGTGTCATGTATATACACTACGTTCAAAGGTTTGGGGTCACGCAGACAATTTGGTGTTTTCCATGAAAACTCACACTTTAATTTATCAAATGAATATAAAATATAATCAAGACATTGACAAGGTTAGAAATAATGATTTTTATTGTAAATATTAATGTTGTTCTTCAAACTTGTGGCTCAAAGGAAGGCCAGTTTTATAGCTTCTCTCACCAGCAAATTCATAGTTTTTGATATCGGGCTATACAAAATAAACTGAATTGAATACAGTGGTGTTTTAATCGTACATCAAACTCTGTGCAAGAATGCAAATAAGCAACTGTTACTCTGAGTATGTTTTGGCCTTCGTTGACATGTATGTGGCCGCTCTGCTGCAGGAGTGGGTGAAGCCGGTATTCAGCGAGTTGGACGACCCGAGGACCGACCCGCGAGCTCAGACGATGAGCGGGAGGCCGCGCGGCGTCCTTCAATGGAACGACGAGAAGTTCTTCTGGAGGATTGTCTTTGTCTTTTCGTCACTGTATGTGCAGCTTCACGCTCTCGTGGTGATGCACACGGCGTGAGCGCGTCCTGTCGCAGCAGCAGGCCTTATCAAGATGTCAGATGTCTGTTTTCAGAGCCCATGCATTTTCTCAGTAACCAGTGAAACTGTCCATCCTGTTGCAACTTTAAGGTATAAAGAGCATACTGGGAGGACATGTTGTATCATCTGCACACGCCAGAAAACAATTTATATTAACCAACACCAATCTGTTATTAATTAATCATAAATAAAGGTTTTTGACAACTTTAAATAAGTAAATGACATCGATATTTGTGTAATTGCCCCACAAATACAGCTTTATTATTATTATAGGCTACTAGCAGAGAACCGACAATGGCGACACCAACCGAGTCTCTTGAGGACAGACCGGGAATCATTAACGGTGAGTTTACAATGTAACGGCACAAAAGAGTGATGTCAGCTAACTAGCGAACTAACTTTGTGAACCAGCGAGCTAACTTAGTTAGTGTTAACTAGCAAACTAACTTTATTAACTCGCAAACTAACTTTGTTCGCGTTAACTAGCTCGCTAACTTCGTTAGTGTTAACTAGCTAGCTAACTTTGTTAGTGTGAACTAGCGAGCTAACTTCAATTATGTTGGCTCTTTGTAGCAGACAGGGACATTATTACATTTAAATAATACCTTATTTACAAACGATTTACAAACAGATGGAAAGTTAGACCATAAATAATGAACTTAACCCTTGTGTTGCCTTTGGGTCATTTTGACCCGATTCAATGTTTCACCCTCCTGTTACCTTTATATTTACTAACATATTTTACCCTTTGGGTTCAATTTGACGCCAGCAATTAAAACCTCCAGAAAATTATTAGAATTAATATTGTTTTCCAAGTTTAAGTGTGAGGCACTTTATGTTTGTTTGTTGACTACCGAAAGAACACCGACATTAAACATTGAATTGGGTCAAATTAATCCTAAGGCGGGGGGAGGGTGTAATATTGATTCGGGTCAAAATGACCCGAAGGCAACACAAGGGTTAAAGAGCTTAATAAACAGAATGATCTTCAGTCCTAAATGAACGCTCCGGCACTAAAGCGGAAAACGAATCAAAAGAAGGTCAAAGAAAGAGAAAAAATATACAGTGACGGATAAAGTCTGACTTCCTGTGATGTAACCTGTGATAAGTTAAACCTCAGCTCCATGGCTCACTCGCGGAGACGTGAGCAGCACCAGGAGAGCCCGAGGTAACAGCTCTTCATACACACACGCACACTGACAAATAACGGTTCTTAATGGTTCTTTAAATGGCTTTGTGGTTCTACGAAGAACCATCACCTTCTGAAGAACCTTTGATTCGTTTGAGACACCTTTATAGGTTCTTTGAAGAACTATTTAAGGACTTGGTTCTTTAGAGAACCCTGGTTTGGAAGGTTCTTTGAGGAACCAGAAATGGTGCCTTAAAGAAACATGTTTTAAAGGTTCTTTGAGACACCTTTATAGGTTCTTTGAAGAACTCTTTAATGAAATAGTTCTTTAAAGAACCCTGGTTTGAAAGGTTCTTTGAGGAACCATTAATGGTTATTCTATTGCATCGCTCTGAAGAACCGTTTTTGGTTCCAGATGGCACCTTCATTGTTCTGTGTGGCAACTAAATATTTTTTTGTCTTTTTCTTTAAAATAATGTAAACTTGAGGAACATTATCATATTTCTGATGGTGTAATGTGCATATCGATAATCTGACGTGGGCTGGACTGATACATGTCCAGTGTGACAGAAGCAGCTGATGTAATACAGATGTTTCCTCCGTGTCCTCAGTGTGATGCTCGTATCCATGGAGACGAGTCTGCAGCTCCTGTTGGTGTGTTGCTGCTGCAGCGTCGAGGCGGCGGCCGGCGGCATCACAGGTACGGCTCACAGTACGGTCATGGAAAACCTGGAAAAATCAAGGAATTTTAAAATGGTTATTTTCCAGGCCTGGAAAAAAATCCTGGGGAAAAAAATACGAAAAGCTTTGAAAAAGTCATGTTATATCCGTATGTTCATTTACGCTGAGTTTAAAATAATTAATATGCTTTTAAAACAATGACGCTCAAAATATCAGCCGGCAAACGCTCTCTTCATAATCGCAGCGCAAATTTTTTCCGCGCTGCAAGTGAACGCACCTTAACTGAAAAGACATAAATGTTTATTCTTTTAATATAAACTATTGTCTCTCATTCATTAGAGTCATTTAAGGTTATTTACTGTAAGCTTTGGAATCCTCATTGTTAGTTTAAATACAACATGTTCTCACTTTTTCATGTTTGCACTGAGATTTCACTAAATGTTTGGTCATGTAAATTTGGTTTAAAGTCCTGGACACCGGTTGGTCACCATGTGGATGACCCCTGTTCATGTGGTTGAGTTATTTCCTTTAGTGTGATTAATTCTGTAAATATCTAATGATGTATTATCTAATAAAATAACTTAATGCTTAAGTTCAGGATCTCGATATTTCGTCCGTTCATTCTGTCTTTGCATCAATTTAAATGTGTTTTCTGGTCGTGGTTGTTCTGATGTTTCCTCTCGCTGCCAGTTGGTGGATATTCGTGTGTGAGTGCTTACTGGGACTCGGTCACCTGTGTGCTGAACATCACCGGTCATCCCGTCGGACAGTTCAACACCAGCTACAGCCTGACATTCATGGAGTCAGAAGGGTAAGTTAACTTCTTGCATATATATATATATTTATATATATATATCGACAGTGGGTACGAAAAGTATTCAGACCCCTTTACAATGTTCGCTCTTTGTTTCATTTCAGCCATTTGCTAAAATCTAAAAAGTTCATTTTATTTCTCATTAATGTTCACACAGCACCCCATCTGGACAGAAAAAAACAGAAATATAGAATTTTTGCTAATTTATTAAAAAAGAAAAACTGAAAAATCACATGGTCAAAAAATGGTTGAAAAGTTTGGGGTCACTGACAAAATGTCCTCATTTTTCAAAGTAAAGCTGTTTTATTTAATGAATATAACATTAAATTAATCATAAATACTCTCTCTACATAGTTAATGTGTAACTGACTATTCACTGGTGTGTAATGAAGTCTCTACAGAGGTGTGTTGATGCCCATCTCCAGTGTTCTAATGGTACATTGTGTTATCACCTTAGAAGACTAGCGGAGGGGTAGAAAACCTGTTAAACCCTTTTTATGTGAGCGCAGCTGAAAACAGTTATGCTGGTGAGAGAATCTATAAAACTGGCCTTCCTTTGAGCCACAAGAAGAACAACATTAATATTTACAATAAAAATCATTATTTATAACCTCGTCAATGTCTTGACTAGATTTTATATTCATTTGATAAATAGAAGTGTGAGTTTTCATGGAAAACAACAAATTGTCTGGGTGACCCCAAACTTTTAACGATAGTGTTCATATATATAATCTTACAGAAACCAGCGTGTTGTGTCGGTGCCACACACAAATGGTAATGTCCTGTGATTTGTGTTTTCAAGCGTCTTCTCCTGTCCGCTCGTGGCGATGGAGCTCAGCTACCGCTGCGTCTGCAAAGTCACGAAGGACTCTGAGAATTTAAGCAACTTTCATCAATATGACATCAAACTTTGTCGTAACTCTGTGTGCCAGAATGTAACACATCTCTTCGAGCCATCGCAGAACAGTAAGCACACAAAGAACAATGAAGATGCCACGTGGAACCAAAAATGGTTCTTCAGAGTGATGCCATAGGAGAACCATTTCTGGTTCCACAAAGAACCTTTCAAACCAGGGTTCTTTAAGAACGTGTCCCATCTGTATTGCCTGTACAAAAAAATCAATAAATATAATTTAGAATTAGAAAAAAAGAAGAAAGTTATAATTGTTAAGAGTTGTTAAAAAAAATTAATAACTATAAATAAACACGAAGAATTAAGAATACAATTGAATACAATTGTCTGATTTATGTTTTCTTTTCATAAATTCTAAGAAAACACTTTGAATCTGTAGACTACTGCCTAATAGTCTTATTATTGTCTAATAGTCTTATTACTACCTAATAGTCTTATTATTGTCTAATAGTCTTATTACTGCCTAATAGTCTTATTATTGTCTAATAGTCTTATTACTACCTAATAGTCGTATTATTGCCTAATAGTCTTATTATTGCCTAATAGTCTTATTATTGTCTAATAGTCTTATTACTACCTAATAGTCGTATTATTGCCTAATAGTCTTATTATTGCCTAATAGTCTTATTATTGTCTAATAGTCTGATTACTACCTAATAGTCTTATTATTGTCTAATAGTCTTATTACTGCCTAATAGTATTATTATTGTCTAATAGTCTTATTACTACCAAATAGTCTTATTATTGCCTAATAGTCTTATTACTGCCTAATAGTCTTATTATTGTCTAATAGTCTTATTACTGCCTAATAGTCGTATTATTGCCTAATAATATTATTATTGCCTTATAGTCGTATTATTGCCGAATAGTCTTATTATTGCCTAATAGTCTTATTATTGTCTAATAGTCTTATTACTGCCTAATAGTCTTATTATTGCCGAATAGTCTTATTATTGCCATTTGTATAATATTTGCTC
The DNA here is from genome assembly GCF_029220125.1 of Pseudoliparis swirei. Classification (NCBI taxonomy): domain Eukaryota; kingdom Metazoa; phylum Chordata; class Actinopteri; order Perciformes; family Liparidae; genus Pseudoliparis; species Pseudoliparis swirei. The sequence goes on from NC_079409.1 coordinate 5,851,630, forward strand.
ATATCCTGTCAGCCTAAATAAGTATATTTATTATTTTGAACAAAGTTCGAATGTTATTTCACAAGTTTTAAAAAGTGCCCCGTTTTCTTTTTAATGCTCCTGGATTCCCGTCAGTGGGGAACAACGACCCCGAAATAATGTACATTTCCTCCCCTGGTTGACGTGCTTCATCAATGTGTGTGATCAGTTCAGCCGACGCCACCGCGTCAACCTGAGATCCGAGAAGCACCAGAGACGTTCAACATCACTTGGAGAAGTGGGTACGAAGGTCATCGGTACCTCAAAGGTGACCTTGACTACGAGCTCTTACTTCAGACTCAAAGCACGGGGACCAGAGTAAGACCTCATCGCCACACAACGCCGTCGCCTCGACATGTTTTGCGGACGGCGATCGCTCGTTTAACAGTTCCAACCTTCTCCTCAGATTTCTCGTCTCAAGTCGCTCGAGACGTCCGCTTCCGTTCCAAGGTCACGACTTCCACCGGGCGCCACGCTCTGCATTAAAGTGAGATCCAAACCGAACAACAAGCGGGATTACGGGGGAACCTGGAGCGAGTGGAGTCCATCGACATGCCGGGAAAATAAAGCGGGAAAAGGTAAATGCCACTTTTTTACTTCTTTAAGTATTCTGAAGGCTTCATGTTCTGACACTACCGTTTAAAAGTTTAGGGTCACTTAGAAATGTCCTTATTTTTCAAAGTAAAGCTATTTTTTCCAATAAAGATAACATTAAATAAATCATAAACTCTCTCTGCATAGTTAATGTGTAGATGACTATTCTCTGGTGTTTAGTGAAGTCTCCACAGAGGTGTGTAGAGGCCCATCTCCAGTGTTCTAATGGTACATTGTGTTATCACCTTAGCAGACTAGCGGAGGGGTAGAAAACCCTTGGAAACCCTTTTTATGTGAGCGCAGCTGAAAACAGTGATGCTGCTGAGAGAAGCTATAAAACTGGCCTTCCTTTCAGCCACAAGAAGAACTACATTCATATTTACAATAAAAATCATTATTTATAACCTTATCAATATCTTGACTATATTTTATATTACTTTAGCAATTAATTTGATAAATAAAAGTGAGTTTTCATGGAAAACACCAAATTGTCTGGGTGACCCCAAACTTTTGAAGTCGTGTCCATCTGTAAGCTCTGCTGCACAGTGTCTCCGTGTCATCATGTTGTATATCGTATGAATGACTTGAGTCAGAGGCATAAAGACCTCAAACCCCGCCCCTCTTTTTAAATTTTTTTATTTAACCACTTTCATAGAATATTACTAACAATGAAGCCGCCTGATGTACTCTCTGTCATCTCCGGAGTACGACTCACACATCGTGTCTCATTTCACATCCTCAGAAGATGAAGATAACCGGTTCGTCGTTCTGATCAGATCTCTGGGCCCGGTGTGCGCGGTGGTCGGAGTCACGCTGTTCGTGCTGCGCCGTCCCGCCGTGAGGTAACACACACACACACACACACACACACTCTGTACATTCAGAATCATTGAGACAAAGAGTTCAATGTCATTCGATCTGTACCACAGGATGAAGATAGAAACTCTGTCTCACACGCCGACGCCAGCTCCTTTCTTCCAACCTCTATTTCAACAACACGGAGGAAACCTCCAGGTGAGGCGGCGACGTCGTCTCTCTTCGTCTTTTTGTGTCACTTATTGCACACGACCGCTCAAAAGTTTGGGGTCACCCAGAGAATTCGTTGTTTTCCATGAAAACTCACACTTTTATTGATCAAATGAATATAAAATCTAGTCAAGACATTGACGAGGTTATAAATAATGATTTGTATAGTAAATATTAATGTAGTTCTTCTTGTGGCTCAAAGGAAGGCCAGTTTTAGAGCTTCTCTCACCAGCATAACTGTTTTCAGCTGCGCTCACATACAAAGGGTTTAACAGGTTTTCTACCCCTCCGCTAGTCTTCTAAGGCGATAACACAATGTACCATTAGAACACTGGAGATGGGCCTCTACACACCTCTGTAGAGACTTCATTAACACCAGAGAATAGTCATTTACACATTAACTATGTAGAGAGAATTTATGATTCATTTAATGTTATCTTCATTGATAAAAACAGCTTTACTTCGAAAAATAAGGACATTGTTATGCTGTTTTTCTTTTTCTAAGTGGCCCCAAACTTTTGAACAGTCGTGTATATATATCAGTTTGCCCTGTTTCTTTAAAAAAAATTATTAAAAAATGTGAGTGAAAAAAATATATATATCATCCACAGACCAATAAACTAAAAATAGCTGAAAATATCAGCTACAATCATCCAATTCATCAAAGGTGGATAGCACATGTTAGTAATGCGTTTCTGCACACGTGTGTGTGTGTGTGTTGCGTGTCACGTGTCACGTAACAATGTGTCTCAATGCTTCTGAATTTTGCAGAAATGGCTTTCCCCTCAAGGCAAAATGGAGCTGACATACAAAACTGAGGAGGTCTTGACGGCCGATGCCGTGATCGTTGAGCCCAAACCCGTCACGACGGACCCGGAGGAGAACCGGGCCTTCCACAACCCGACGGTACCACTGGGCTTCACTCAGTGTCAGAGCTCCTATGTAGGTTTACCGGGGGTCCACTGGGCCTCCCCCCCGCCTGTACCGACGGTCTCTCCGGGGGAAACCTCTCACGCTGCCCCCCCTCGCCCCGTCTGGGGCGTCGACGTCGAAGAGGTCGAAGTCGTCTCCGCTCTACCTGCAGATGTGTTCAACACCTGCAGTTCAGACTCCGGCTGCAGCTTCGAGGAGCCGACCCAAAGCCCAGAATGCAGTTCACCAAACCGTCCACCGCCGCCATGTTTCTGTAACGATTACTGCGTTCTGAACAAAACTGCAGGAGGGTTTGCTCCTGTGTTGGTGTCCGGAGGAAGCGGCCCAGGTGTTCCCACGGGTTCCCTGCAAGAGGAATAACAAAATGGTCCCGTCAGTTGGTTTTTGTAGGAATTTAAATCCACTAATCACCATGATTGTATGTTGTATTGCAGGTGAATGGTCCTCAGCAGGGCTGCATTCTCATGTGCTGTGGGTGATGCATTCCATATAGCGCTCTGTATTCAGCCCATGCAGGTTGTGTATGTTTTTATGGCTGGATTAACCCAATGTACCTGAGTACGTCTCTTTTCATGAAGAAAACATATAAATATAACTTCTCTTTTATGCACTGCTGAACATGTTTGTACTTTGCCTTTGTCGAATGCTTGTAAAATATTTCCCCAAAAAACAATCTCAAAATGATTAAAATGCACTGAAAAGAATCAATCTTTCATAATTTGTATGAATAATTTCTATAACTAAGACTCAGGCTGTTTTAAAATAATAAAACGGAAAATAGACTGTCGCCAGTAGATCTACCCGAATCACGTAAATATGTTTTAAGTGCGGTGGAAGTTAAGCCAACAGTAGTAAAGTACAATTCTTAAGTTAAATTTATACACTTTATAGGCCTACTTCTAAATGGGAAATATTTTAGGCTACACTTTTACTCCACTACATTTATTTAGCACAGGTAGTTGGGGTATGAATTTCACAAGGATTTCCTCTTTCTAGGAAGCTTTATCTTGTGACCCTCTGGATGTGGCCTGGCCCCCAACTTGGGAAACACTAGACTATCTAACGGTGTGTAAAGAAGTTAAAACTAGTACCCCGCTATTATCCAAAAAAATACACCAAAAACATGCAGTTCTGCAACCATCCAGTAGATGGCGATAGCGCGCCGGTTTTCGGCTGCTCCACCTCACACAAACACAGAAAGAAGACCATTTTATATATGATATAAGATATTATGCAACAACAAACAACACAATACATTAAGTGTTATCAAATACTATTTCAGTAGTTCTTATAAAATATATATATTATTGATAAAAATATGAGCTCTTTAAAAAAGATTTAAGAAAGTTTAAAGTACTAGACGTCCTGATCCACACTCCGTACCGGTAGGGGGCGGTAAAGCACAACTTCGCTGTTTGCCAACGGCCAATAAACCACAACAAATGAAGTAGAAGAAATAGATATATTTATATAGATATAAATAAATATCTAATATTTATTTATATAGATATAAATAATTATATATTTTTTTATATTTTTATAATTTGTTGTTAAATCAATTTTCCAGTTGGATCTTTTTTTAATGGCCAAGCAATCACCATCCGGACCTATAATGTCGCGGTGTGAGCGGTCCTACGAGCCACCAGGTGGCGCTGTGGCCGCCGGACCGACATCCACTGCCGAAGAAGTAGACGAAGGCAGGAAGCGAATCTGCACTTCTGGTGTAGTAGCTTCACACAGTTAGCTCAAAACAAGTCTGCCTTTCTCTTTTCATTTTTTTTACGCTCGGTCCACATCAGGGAAAAGCTTTGGATCCGTGTGTTAAATGTGACTTTATTGTTTTTGTTTTGTTCGTACAGTGCGTCTGATTGCCAGGCTTTGTCGTCGCTATCTCGGACTGACGCTCTCCACGTAGCTTTTCAACATCAAAACTGTTTGGTGGTCTGTTTGTTTCCCAAGATGAATTTGCTCAAAAACCAAACTTTGCACCCACACCTGCGCGACGAGGAGGCCCTCGTGGTGGAAAACGCCATCCGGTTGGCGATAGACTCGATCGTGAACGTGCTGTACGGCGTCAACAGCGCCCGGACTCACGAGTACCAGCGGACGGTGGCCGACAGGGACCAACAGATCCAGCGGCTGGAGGGCAGCGTCTCGGAGATAGCGCGCGAGTTAAAGGTGCTGCGCCGACAGGGATGCACCTGCGCACTGTTTGGGAAAGAGCACAGCCTCGTGACGTCACAGCCCACGACGGAGGAGAGCGGCTTCGAACCGAGCGGCGTGGACACCGAGACGACAGCCGGGCAGCGGGAGAGCGAGATGAGCGTCTCTCGTACGTAAATACGTCCTCTTTGCTGACGGGTTAATGAGCAAGGAGTGGGAGGCGTGCATGCATATGTGTTTCAAGTAACCTAAATGAACACACGCATTCTCTTTCTGTACTACCACGTGAAAAAAACGCACATCACGTGACACGCATCAACAGAAAGCTGTCTTTTTTGTGTTAATTAATTTATTGGCAGACATGGGATCAATTTGTCAGTGTATGTGTTTTATACACACTCAAAATGTACTAGTACACAAACAGCAACACGGTTAAGATCACAGGTGTCAAAAAAAAGCCCGCCACATCATTTTATGTGGCCCCTGACGCCTTGAAAGACATCATTTAAGAAAACTATCCCGTGCTTTTATTTTGAAGGTTTCAAATTCAATGAATTTATGATATACTATTAAAGAAAATGTCTTATGTACGAAACTTCTACACTCAAATAAACAATAATCAAATGCAAAGAGTTATTTAACAATACGTTCGGGAGTTTCAGTTGCAACCGGCCCTTTAAGGGCAGCCATGATGCGGCCCACGCTGAAAATGAGACCCTCTGTAAAGTTACTATAGCGCTTGACATTTTCTTCTCCCCCTTTCCCTCCACAGTGGGCCTTTTTGCGAGACCCCCCTCGCACGTCTCCTCCCAAAGCCACGAGTCGGCGCTTCTTCCGTCGTCTCCCAGCCAAATGGGTCTGGACCGGTCCGGCGTCTCCGACTCCTCCGGCGCGTCGGAAGAAGCCGGGAACCTGCCGAGGTCTCCCGGCGGCGGCCTCGTCATCAAAGAAGAGCCGTGTGACATCGACACGGTTTTAATCAAGTGGGAGATGAGTGAAGAGAGGTTCAGGGACCTTCAGGAGAGTCCGGGAAGTCTGGACATGGAGAACCCCTGTAAATCAAGTAATGAATACTCACGACATCATGAGGTTATCTCACTGTTCTGTGTTTGCAAACATGGATTTATCAACCATTAAAACTGAGTTTATAATAAAAAAATTATATCTTTTATATATTAATTATATATATATAATATTTATGGCTAAAGGTAGTGGCTAAGAGAGTGTGTGTTCCTTCTCATCCCTTTGAGGAAACCTGGAGCACATGGAGGGAAGAACTTTAAATGAGAACTTCTGTGCAGATCCGAGCGGTTATTACGACCTTCACGAAGAACAACTGAGGTGAGTTCATGTCCCATTTAAAAAAAATATACATATATATTTAACTAGCATGTGCTTGGTGACCTGCATACCTACTCGTCTGTTTGATCCTCTCTGACCTCTTGACCTCCACAGGAGCCAGAAGAAGGGCGCGCCCGTGTCCGAGCAGACGGAGGAGGCTCAGAGACTGAAGCGGGTGGCCTGGCGAGCAGCGTCCCGGCGCTACTACGCCCGAAAAGTCGCCCGGCAACAGGCAAACCCCTCGCAAATGCCTGTCCCCTCGCACTCTGGCCCCGCCCCCTTCCCGTTGCGCTCCGGCCCCAGCCCCTTCCTGTCCCACTCGGGCCCCTTCTCGTCACACTCGTCTCCCTTCTCGTCGTGCTCCGGCCCCGCCCCCTTCCCGTCGCGCTCCGGCCCCGCCCCCTTCCCGTCGCGCTCCGGCCCCGCGCCCTTCTCGTCGCGCCCCGCCCCCTTCCCGTCACGCCCCGCCCACTTCTCCTCACGCCCCGGCCCCTTCCCCCACATGACGGACTCCCGGTACACGCAGCCCGTCTCTTTCGCGGACAAGAAAAGGCGGACGCTGATCTCCGACCTGCCGGAAGCCTCCCAGTCCCTGCAGAGGGAGGCGTGGCGCGCCGCGTCCAAGAGGTACTACGCCCGGAAGAACACGCAGCACCACCAGACCGAGCCCGTGGACTACGAGCGGCTGCTGCAGAACATGGAGCCGCCCGGTGACCCGCTGGAGCCCAACAGAGGAGAATCCCACGGCAACGGCGAAGGGATTATGTGCAGCTGATGGACCGCGACGCTGCGGATGAGCGTTTCACATATTTATGTTTTCATTACGTTGTCTGTACTATTTTTGGGGGGTGAATTTGTGGCGAGTAGTAGATTGGTTTTTAATTTTTAACGTGCAGGCCTGTAGAAAACGCTGACTGCTCATGTATTCTGAGGCAATAAAGCTGTTGTGCAGTCGTTGTTACGCAACAGCCCCTGTGGAGTCCGACCTCCAGCTGCAATCAAGACTTTAATTATATAACTATCAGTTCCACATGGTTTTAAGACTTCAAATTTACATTTTGTTATTTTTTTTCTTTAGGCACATGTTGGATAATAAAGAGAATTTAAATATAAATGCGGTATCGTCTTTCTATTGTCATCGAAAAACCTTCGACGATATAGAAACCCAAGTTTATGACTTTTTACTTTTGAGAAAATATTTGAGATGCTATACTGTGACTTACTATAAAATTACTTTTTATTATTTAATATGACTTATTTCGACATGATTTTTTTCAACTTAATATATAATTACTCAGCGAGCTATAGTATGAGCTATACCATACTTTGACTCATCCACATACAATACTATAACATGACGTTTTTCTACATGCAATATTATAACATTTTATTTTTTGGACATACTATACTATGATTATTTACTTACAATATAATTACTTCATTCGACATAATATACTATGATTTTTTTTTACATACAATATTATAACATTACTTTTTTTAGACATACTATACTATGACTTTTTTTCGACATACTATACTATGACTTTATTTCGACATACTATACTATGATTTTTTTTCGACATACTATGCTATGACTTTTTTCTACATGCAATATTATAACATAAGTAAATTTTTTGGACATGCTATGATTTCTTTTCGACATACTATACTATGATTATTATTTACTTACAATATTATAATAATTACTTCTTTCGACATAATATACTATGATTTTTTTTACATACAATATTATAACATTACTTTTTTCGACATACTATACTATGACTTTTTTTTTACATGCAATATTAAAACATAACATTTTTGGACATGCTATGATTTCTTTTCGACATACTTTTCTATGATTATTATTTACTTACAATATTTTAAGAAATACTTTTATCGACCTATACTATTACTATGTTTTCCACTTACTATACTATGATTTTTTTTTTTACATACTATATTATTACATAATTAAATTCTTTGGAGATGCTATGATTTTTTGGGGACCTACTATACTTTGACTTTTTTTTTTACTGACAATATTATAACATTACTTTTTTCTACATGATTTTTTTCAACTTAATATATAATTACTTCGCAAACTATACTATGAGCAATACCATACTTTGACTCTTCGACATACAATATTATAACATGACTTTTTTCGACATACTATAACTGACTTTTTTACATGCAATATGATAACATAATTACATTTTTTGGACATGCTATGATTTCTTTTCGACATACTATACTATGATCTTTTTTTACTTACAATATTATAACAATTACTTCTTTCGACATAATATACTATGACTTTTTTTCGACATACTATACTATGACTTTTTTTTCAACATACTATACTATGATTATTATTTACTTACAATATTATAATAATTACTTCTTTCGACATAATATACTATGATTTTTTTTTACATACAATATTTTAATATTACTTTTTTCGACATACTATACTATGACTTTTTTTCGACATACTATACTATGACTTTATTTCGACATACTATACTATGAGGTTTTTTTACATGCAATATTATAACATCATTAAATTTGTTGGACATGCTATGATTTCTTTTCGACATACTATACTATGATTATTATTTACTTACAATATTATAATAATGACTTCTTTCGACATACTATACTATGACTTTTTTCTACATGCAATATTATAACATAATTACATTTTTTGGGCATGCTATGATTTCTTTTCGACATACTATACTATGATTATTATTTACTTACAATATTATAATAATTACTTCTTTCAACATAATATACTATGATTTTTTTTCGACATACTATACTATGACTTTATTTTCCACATACTATACTATGATTTTTTTACATACAATATTATTACATAATTACATTTTTATTATTTTTTATCAACATACTATAATATGATTTTTTAACAATATTATAACAATTAATTTTGTCCACATACTATTCTATGAGGCTGATCAAAGTCATGCAAGTTACTTACTAAACTATACACTGACATTAACAATGTAAATGATCTTTAGAAGAATATTTAAAAATACTATATTATGAGTTTTATTTACTTCTTCAACAGACAATAGTAACTTTTTGACAATATATACTGACTTATTTTTTTACATAATGTTTTGACTATACTTTGATTTTGTTTCGACATACAATATTATAACATAATTACTTTTTTCGACATACTACATACATTTAAAATATTAATTTTAGAAGAATATTTTATAATACTATATTATGAGTTTTAATTTCCTTCTTTCAACATATAATACTAACTTTTTGACAAAATACACCGACTTATCTTTTACATACTACACTATGACATATACTAAACTCTTACTTTTAATGACATTCTCGACTTCTGTCCCCACACATACTATAACCATATTTACAGGTTTGACTGTCCTTTTAAGAAAAACATACTATACCCTGACTTCATATATATATATATATATATATATATATATATATATATATATATAACTGGATACTTATCTGTGTGACCTCTTGACCTCTTCACCCACATTACAGAATCATATTCAGCTTATTTGAGGTTCTTTTTTTAATGTCATTATATTTTTGTATAAACTGTCATTAGTGTTACTTCAGAGGTGAATTATGTAACCGTCCCTCTGAACGCTGCATTCATGTCACTTTGGTTGTGCATTTTCTTAAAGGTTTTTCCATTAAAATGTAATAAATATGTTGAGTATAACTCATGTGACAGCGACTGTATCAACACAGCGCCCCCTGGAGTCCGACAGCTGTAACTATTATCAAGGTAATGGTCCTTTAAAAAAGAAATAATAATAATACATAACAATTCTGGGATTGTCTTTCTATTGCAATCAAAGAAGCATGTCTGATCTTTCTCTCACACATGTCTTATTGTATTCTTGCCGCACAATAAAAGAAAAATAAGATTTCCATTTGCTTTTTATTTTTTTATTAACCAAATATGTACACACATTGACTGAAATCAGAGAATATAAGGTGTGCACTTTTATTATATTCTGAAATAAAGAGTGTTATCCAAATAAAAAGGCTTACGATAAGATAAATATGGGAATCTAAACCACAGAAAATAATTAATACCACATTTTAACGACAACAGAACCTTGGATATGAATCGCTCCACTTGTAGTCCATGTGGCTCTCGTGGTGTTTATACTCACCGCCTCGAGACGCCATCCATGCAGCTTTCAACGCGTCAGCAGACACTCCTGGGCCCTACAGCTTTAAAAACAACAACACAGTCTTGCAACAGAAGCTGTTTCACATCTAAATATTACGCATGTTGACCGCCAACCGCGCACAGCCCAAGAGAAGTTATTCCAGTATTATATAGGTTATTACATTATTATATAGGATATTACAATATGATATATGTTATTAAAGTATTATATAGGTTATTCCAGTATTATATAGGTTATTACAGTATTATATAGGATATTACAGTATTATATAGGATATTACAATATGATATAGGTTATTAAAGTATTATATAGGTTATTACAGTATTATATAGGTTATTACAGTATAATATAGGATATTACAGTATTATATAGGTTATTACAGTATTATATTAGATATTATAGTATTGTATAAGATATTACAGAATTACATAGGACATTACAGTATTATATAGGTTATTCCAGTATGATATATGTAACCTGTGAGTGTTCATCGCGCTGTGACTTGGGTCTGAAACGTGAGCCGACTGACATGCAGCTGCTGCGGCAAATGCGCAGCGAGGACAGGTGGCGTGCGTCCGGCTGCAGCTCCGGCTGTGGCGCTGAATAAAGGGGGTCACGTGACATGCGCCTGCTTATATACCCCAACTGGCCTGGAGCGTTGATGTGGTTATTTATAGTCGGTTCTGAGCAGATAACGAAGGCTATTCTTGATTTCTTCTTCTCCCATGTGTGCCTCTCGCGCGCTGCTGTCCCCCGGAGGCTCGGTTGTCTCATGCGGGGTCTTCGCCCTGCAGCTCGGGGGAGGTTCAGGTCTGGACACGCATGGAGGCAAACGCCCATCGTGGTTGTGACCATATCTGCTTGTGGTAAAAACACGACGTAAACATCCCTAGGTTGGTTCGTGAGGCGTTCACGGGCAATAGGGCTGCTGGCAGCTGTCGACAACATTTGCATAGAGAGGTTTGTTTTGGGTGAAAACAGCTTCAGCTGCCGGCGTTGAAGAATCCGGTGGATCTTTTTTCTCTGCATGTATTCTCGCACATACATGTGCATGTATATGTTGTGCTACATGCCTGAATCATTGCGCATTCAGGGATGGAGGACCAGGCACATGGATACCTTGGCGCAGTGAATTGGTGCGTTTGCATGCAGGTATTTTGATATATACTGTTGGTGAGAATATACAATTTTAACGTGTGAGCTTCACTGTACTGTGTGGCAGTATTAACAAAACCACGTGCAAGTAATGTATATATATTTACATATACGTGGACATTTTTACTTCACGGTCTAAAAACACGATCTGTGCCATTTGTTTTGTTTTTCAGAATCCAATTTGGTTTAAAATACTTTAAATTCGACAATTATTGAGCAATTCGTAACAATCTAAACGGCATTATTATTATAATTACCTTTTAAAGCCGGATAAACCTCTTTTTCCTCTTCTCCAGCAGCCTCGAGCGAGCTCTCTGTGCCTTTTGGATGCACCTGCGCACTTTTGGAGAGGTGCATTTGGATCCATAGCTCTCTCTCTCTTGCCCTGGTTGAAGTCTAATCCGTGTTTTTTGTGGACCAGTCCACACGATAAGGGTCTCTTTGACTCGTGAATACCACCAATGTGATATTTTTGGCCTCCCAGAGATGCTTCAGGGCTTGGCAAACGCACAACGGGCACAGCAGAAAGCGCCGGAGTGTTCCCGACTGACAATCGCGCTTCAGTCTCAGCTGTACGAGCACTGGATGGGCCAGAATAAGTTGAAACAACAGGGGTGGGGCATTGTGTATCTGAGGAGTGGGTTTTACATTTTAATGCAATTTTCATAACATTTTAAAATGGAAATTTGGAGCTTAATTGTATTTAGAGCCAAATAGGCACATTTTGTACCCCTGGGGGTCATATTGGCTCCTTTAAATTCATTTAGTCCAATTTGTTCACCCCTACATATTCAACATACATGGAAGTGTCCTTTTTTGCAGGGATTGCTGGGAAGAAGAAGGAAGCTACCGAGGTTGGGACTTTGGAGAGGGAGGTGTAGCAACTACCACTCTCAATAAAAGGTAAGAAATCCTCTTCTTCTGTGGCCAAAGGTGCTCAATGTTGTCGGAGAGGCCGATGGAGACGCTACTCTCCACATTTACGCAGAGAAAGACACGTTTTCAGGTGTATTTTGGGTGTTTTTTGGAGTGTGATACAGCAGGGAGGGCCAGGCCATTAGTGGTGCGCATACTAGGAAATAATGGACGCACGGCTAGAGGGAGCCAGAGCTGGGCCGGGAGGCCGCGGCCCGGAGCCGGGAGCACAGGGGGTGCTGTGCGTGTTTTAGTAACGTTACTCCAGCTCCCGCAAGACACTTCATTGTGTGTTAACGTTCATAAATAAAAAGGTTAGTTTGCAGCCTCAAGGATGTGAAGCTACACTATCTGGGAAAAGAGTTAAAAGAGAGAGAAAGTCATGCAACAAGAAGACATGGATGAAAATAATTCAGATACGTTGTAATAATGTGAATTATGTCCTGGAAGGGAGAATTTATTATGAAAAAAGAGGATATAATGTGTAACCTTGTGGCCTGTAGCATTGCTGCTGTCTTAAGAAAACATGCAAGATGGCCGCTGCAGGTGAGAGGCAGCCGGCCACTTCCTGGTTAGACCGACGAGCTGCTGTTTGTTGACAAGCAACACTCAAGTCACAACATCAGCTTTTTATTATTATTATTATTATTATTATTATTGCTCATGTCTGGACGCAGGAGCTGAGTCACTCGGCCACCACTGCAGAGGAGCCTTCTTTAACTAGGAGGCCATGTGGCTCCAGAGCAGTGATTGGTGAACACAATCAATTATTTATCGACCCTTAATTCATATTTTTTGTATTAAGATGTGTTCAGATTGATTATAACGTGTGTGAAGACGCATACGTGTGGGTGAATATTCAATTTAATGATTTAATTAGATTTTTAAAGGGTTAAATTAGTGATTATAATGCGGTCAGATTCACCAAAATCATCAGATTATCTAGTTTTAAACTGCATATCTTAAATAGTGTATAGTGGTATCATTCCAGAGAGGTAACTTTAATTATGAAAGTGTAAATAAACTGTGATTAACCTTTTTATTACCTGCCTCTCCTCTTGCAGTTTGCCGCACTGTGTTGTCGAGCATCCCCTGTGAAAACAGGGACACAACTCAAAATGAAACACATTTTAATTTCATTTCATTATTATTTATTAGCCGTAAAGTACCAACCGTGTTGCAAATAACTGTTATAATAACTAATGTGGGAGTTATAGGACAGGCAGGTGGTGCAAATGATGACGACGTGCAAAGAAATGACAGAATTGAGCAAAAAGGGGCGTTTCAGAAGCCTCTTACACCGGGTTCATCTGCTCTCACAACACATTGTACGTGGAGGTTTCACGAGTATTTAAATAAAATGACGTTTATCATTGAGTTTGTGCATTCGATCACATTATTAGCAGTTAATCTGCAGCTGAAGGGTTAAATGCAGCTCCACAGCTGCGTTTAGTCCACAGTGATGGTGCTGAAATCCGGTGGTGGATGTTATGAGTCTTTGTCGTTGCAGGTGAAAGTACCGCCCCCTTGCGGTGGATACGGGTATATTTTAAAAGAAGGGGAAACTAAACAGAAACACACACACACACCAGCCTGTTCAGCAGGTGTGTGTCTCGAGGCCTGGGGGTCATCAGCTGTGTGGGTCCCCAGAGTCTCTGTGGCTGAAGTCAAACTGCCCAATATTATCGTGTTTAATCCTTCTTTAACAAACACAAATAAACACACCCGGTCAAAACGGCCCTTAGGAAACACAATGTTGCCCCTGATGTCACGAGAGGGGCAACACATGTCCCATAACTTTGATCATTTAATAGCGTTTTGATTTGTTGTGTGTTCTGTCTGTGTTGCCTGTACAGCAAAGAAATCAATACATATAATTTTGAACAATAAAAAAACGAAGGAATAAGTTTAAATTGTTAATGGTTGCTTAAAAATGTTAATAATAATAAATGACAAAAAAATAATATTAAAATGTAATATAATTATCTGATTTAGTTAGTTTTGTTCAAAAAATTTAAACATTTTTAATCTGTAGATTATTGTCTAATAGTCTTATTGTTGCCTAATAGTCTTATTGACATTTTTATGACAATTGCTCATATACTATAAGCCTAAATATGTATAATTACTATTTTTAAATGGTTATTTCACAAGTTTCAAAATGTGCCCCAATTTCTTTTTAAATGCTCCTGGATTTCAATCAATGGTGAAAAACGAACCCCCTAAAAAAATCTGTAAATCTGTTCACTTCCTGGTTCAAAATCTTCACTTTGCAGCCTCAGTATTATGTTTAGTTTAATCGCGTCCCCCTGTTGGTGTCTCTGTGTTTCAGGTTACCATCCTCCCGGGAGCCGCCGCCACTCCTCTTCTCACCGCAACAGCTTCAGGACGAGGATCCTGGAGAAGACGAGAGGTTCAATGTAAGGAGCGCACGCCTCGGATTCACTCCTCCGCTCTTCGTCCGTCGAGTCGAGATTCTCCTGTGACGATCTCGTGAAACTGAAACGATCAGCGAGGAGCTGAAGGAGCGCGTCCCGTGTTTTTGTTCCTCCTCCATCGGTTTAGCATGCGGAGCGACTGAGAAGTGGACTCGGCCGTGAAGCCGTCGCAGACCAGAACAATGGACTCTTCATCCCCTTTTCATGGCTGTCTAATGAGTTCTGCTCATAGATTCATCTTCATGGTCATAAAATAACCCATCAGAACTTCACGGAGCCCGAGTTGTCAACTTTTCTACTAGCAGTCGGAGAAATTGCTAATTTATTATTTATGATTCAAACGAGCATGAAATCCTCCCATTTGAAAGGCTGGAGGCCTTTTACCGTCACGTTTAAGCTTCAACTGTCAGAATATAAAGTATTATTACTGAGGTTAAAAACCACATGGCTCCCTCCACAGCACACATGGTAACACCTCCTCAGGCGGAGGAGGAGGAACAAACCCCAAAAAGACATTCACAAAAGTATAGTTATGAACTCTAGTGTAAAGAAAAATAATACAAAACTATCGGCACGTTTAGGCACTGTTGGTCAGAGGAGAGGAGGCGGTTACCGTGGAGCTCGGGCTGGACTAATGTAGAAAAATAAAATAAAAACAATGATATTAAGGCTCTTAACGGCCAAATGAAGTCAGTGATAATTGCACACGATAGAAAATCAAGTTGCGAGTGGTCGGATTAATTCGGGGTCGTTGTAGCTTCCCAGTGAGGAGAAGCTCACGTCTCATCACTTCAAGCTGACTTCTAATGGCATTTTTCCAGATGTTAAATCAGATTGTCTGTTGTGCCGTTAGTTTTATAATTCACCACAAATGTCACTGAAAGGAAAATTCAAATTTGGACATTAAATCCAATAGTTCGACAGCAGCGAGAACGCAGAGAAACACAATGTGGCGTGTGTTTGTTCATTTGCACACGGCAATATGATTAATTATTAAATATGATGTTATGTCTGTAGCTACGGAAACTTTGGGACGTCCTCCTTGTTTTCAGCAGGAACTACTCAGTAAGAGAATTCTAATGAATGAGGCGCCCTCTGGTGGAGACATGTGAGACTGCAGCCTGAGCTGGTTTCTAACCGTTGCCTCTCATGTGGAAGTGTTGTTCAGCTGTTCATCTCGGAGCTCAAACGATGTCAACAAGCGACGCCCCTTCTCGATGCTCCGCTTGAAACCGTCCCATCAGCTTTAATAACCTCCGCTCTTTCCTCTTCGCAGACGGCAACGTCTGCCCACCGCGAGCTCAACGTCGGCCCCGCCCCCAGCAGCGCGATGGAAGAGGAGATCCTGGAGGACCGGGCCAAGCTGAAGCAGGGCCTGGTCAAGGTGCTGCAGTGCGTGGCCACCATCTCCTCGGCGGCGGCCGTGGTCAACCCCATCTTCGGCGTGGCGGGCTGCCTGATCCGGGTGGTGCTGCACCACGTGGACGACGAGGACATCCGCACGCTGAAGCGCGAGTTCGGCTCGGTGCACCGGGCGCTGGACGAGCTCTCGCAGACCAACCGCAACACGCTGGTGCAGATCAAGAAGGAGACGCTGGACGGGCAGTACTGCCGCGTGGAGGAGAACCTCAAGAACCAGTTCCGGAAGTTCATGGAGATGGTGGAGGCGCGGCCGCAGCACCGCGAGCGCAAGAAGGACGACTTCGAGGAGAGCTACGCCAACGACATGGGCGACCAGAACCTGCACACGCTGTACGACGGCGTGGTGGGCCGGCCCAAGCTGTTCAGCCGGCCCGTGCTGGAGGTGTACCTGAAGCACTCGCAGGGCGACCGGCGCACGCTGGAGCGCCTGTGCACGCGCCTCACCTACCTGTTCTGCATCGGCCTCATCGCCCTCATGGGCTACGCCGCCGTCATCGGGGACGACGAGGAGGGCCTGAGCGAGGAGTGGGCCGAGAAGATGGAGCACGTGCAGGAGAAGATGCAGGAGGCGCTGGCCAGGTGCAAATGAAGAGGAGGAAGAGGAAGAGCGTCTTTGTTTTCTTCTCCTGTGCTGCTTCTCCCTCATAGTCTGGACTCGCATGTCCACATTCCCTCTGCGGTCACTCGAATGCCCAGTGATGATGATGGTGATGATGATGAGCAGCATCTCTCTCGTGCTTTTCAAAAAAAAACTATGTCTCCACACGTCACACGCATGTTTGATCTTTCCGGGTAAATTATGCCACATTAATTTGTTTATTTTGGCCAAAATTCGCAGAAACGTGATGAATCTGGATATTTACAGATAAATCATCTTAATTAATAATTAGTCACAGGGCTAAAGTGAAAGCTACATTGTGAACAATGATGCTACATCTTGCATTAAATATGACAACATTTAGGAATAATGTATCCGAATGCGATTGCAGCCCTTTGAGACCTTTTTTCTAAAATATTGGCAGTTTCTTGTAGTTTGTTGACATCGTTTGAGCTCCGAGATGAACAGCTGAACAACACTTCCACATGAGGCAACGATTAGAAACCAGCTCAGGCTGCAGTCTCACCTGTCTCCACCAGAGGGCGCCATATTCATTAGAATTCTCTTACTGAGTAGTTACTGCTGAAAACAAGGAGGACGTCCCAAAGTTTCCGTAGCTACAGACATAACATCATATTTAATAATAAATCATATTGCCGTGTGCAAATGAACAAAAACACGCCACATTGTGTTTCTCTGCGTTCTCGCTGCTGTCGAACTATTGGATTTAATGTCCAGAGTTTATTTGAATTTTCCTTTCAGTGACATTTGTGGTTAATTATAAAACTAACGACACAACAGACAATCTGATTTAACATCTGGAAAAATGCCATTAGAAGTCAGCTTGAAGTGATGAGACGTGAGCTTCTCCTCACTGGGAAGATACAACGACCCCGAATGAATCCGACCACTCGCAACTTGATTTTCTATCGTGTGCAATTATCACTGACTTCATTTGGCCGTTAAGAGCCTTAATATCGTTGTTTTTATTTTATTTTTCTACATTAGTCCAGCCCGAGCTCCACGGTAACCGTCTCCTCTCTGACCAACAGTGCCTAAACGTGACGATAGTTTTGTATTATTTTAAGCATTTAACTCCATGCATTGTGTTGAATGGTCTTTACACTACAGAGTTCATAACTATTCTTTTATAAATGTCTTTTTTTGGGTTTGTTTTATTATTACGTCATCACTAAACATCTGCTGGTCGTTAAAATATCAGTTTATATTTTATTTTCTTCATATTTCACACGTCTAGTTTCACTCTGGTTGCTTCTGCTCCGTGGCATTGAGATGTTTATTGTTACAACAGATTAAATACGCGCTAAATGCTGTCGATATATATTATATATATATATAGAGGGATATTATATGAAATGCCATATATGTGAATATGTTGCCTTTTTGTTATGACACTTGTTGGTTCCTGGTTGTTTGTGTTCCACGTTAAATAAAAGATGAGTGAGTTAAACGGATATGAAGTCGTGGATTATTGAAGAGTTCAACGTGAACTGGACCAACTGGGACGCTTCGGGGGCTTAATGGTTTAAATTGGTTCATTTACAGCCGAATATTTATGTAGGAAGCATCTTAATCTAGAATATCAGACATAAAACAATCACGATAGTTCCAGTTTGACAATGTCATAATTATTTAGTTTCTACTTTTAAACACTTCTTTTTAATTCATAGTTTTTTGTTTCCTTTCATATTTATTCAGTTTTCACTTCGAAACTACTTTTGAATTTAGTTTTTTTCCAGTCATATTTATTTAGTTTACTTTTAAACACTTCTTTTTAATATATATATTTTTTTTCTGCTTTTAAACAGTTATTTTTAATTTATAGTTTTTTTTTCCAGTCATATTTATTTAGTTTCTACTTTTTAAACACTTCTTTTTAATTTTTCAAACTAATTTTATAATTTAATTTGTCAAATAAAGCTAAGTTATATTTACTAATACTTAACTTGAAAAATTTAGTCGGTTTTACAAGCATCAATACGTTGACTTCTCTTGAAAAATTAATTTGTTACATACACACAATTAAGTAAACAAGCGTTGCATGTTCTACATCATAATTTTATGAAAAAAGTTGCCTTCATTTTTTTAAGTAGATCAAGCAGAATATTATTTATCATAGTCAAATATTCAAAAAGAGGCCTTGTGTTTTTTATTTATTTATTATAGTGTCTATATTTTAAGTTTCTTGTATAATTGTATTTGCCTCATGCACATTTTTCCTGTTTGATATCTTTTACATATTTGAGAGATTTTTTAGAATATATTATTGAAGCTAGAAGGTGCAGTTCACTGATTTGACCGCCAGAGGGCGCTCCAACATCATTAGACATGTTTGGACTGAAGCATCACACAGTAACTCGAATAACTTCCTCCTCCGTCCTCAAACTGAGCTGATACATTGAGTTAATTTGAGAACAATAAAGAATGATGAACAAAAGATTAGTTTAGGTCATCCAAATGAAAATAAATATATCTCTAATAAGTTAATTCTGGACATAAGACGTTCAGTTTTAATATAACATGTTCTATCAACCAACAAGCAACACTATCCAGATGGATAAATAATGTAGTTAAATAATCAAGTTGAATGTATTATTGGTTTAATATCACTAATCTACAGACATAATTTGTAAGTTTATCTTCTATATTGTTCTGTCTTTTCTCATTAAAATTGTCCTGTGGTCCACTAGAGTGGACATGCTGTAAAATGTAAAATCTAAATAATTTTTAAAATGTTTAAAGTGTAGGATGTTTATTTTATTCTAAATAAGTAGGAAATCATTAAAAAAATAAGAAGTTGGAAGACAATATTTCCCCTCAGTTCCATTATTGAAGCTATAAGGGGGAATGTAAAAAGGTGCAGTTCACCGATTTGACCGCCAGAGGGCGTAAATACGTCACCTCAACATTACACCTGTTTGGACTGAAGCATCACATAAAAACTAGAATAACTTCCTCCCCGGTCCTCACACTGAACAAATCTGAATTATGAATATGATCAAAAGAGGAGAGCAGAATTCTCAGGTGAAGTCAAGGTGCACGCGCCCTCATACCTCTGGCATGGCGCACGCGCACCGTGTTCCAGCCGAACCGGTTTGACTCTCAGCTCAGAGTTAGGGAACCGAAACGGGAAAATGTGCATCGCAAAGGGTTTGAAATGCAGATTGGTGAGAAACAAAGAATTGAGTGTCTTACCTGCGTCGCGGACACGCGCGCGATGAGTGTCTTTGAGCCTGCAGACGCGCGCACACGTGTGATGAATCTCATTTTTCATCTCTCCGTGACAGGAGCTCATTTTTTTAAAGAATCCGGTTTTCACCTGAGGAAAATAAAAAATATAGTTTATTATTTCACACATTTCAGATAAAAGTAATTTGACATGAAACGAAGAGGAGTCTTCACACGTGACGTGAAGCTCTTCTTCTTCGTTTCGGAGGAGAAACCATTTGCGTAATGATTTTTGTTGTGAAGGGGGGGGGGGGGCAGTTACGCGCAAAGGGCGCGTCGCCTGCGCGCAAATGAAGGAGATGAGGTTAATTTCCCCATAAAGTGATCAAGAGAAAAAAATAAACGTTCATTTTAATCGTATATCACGTTTTAATCTGATCTATTTGTGCCCATATGAGTGGAGAGAGGTGGCGCGCGCACACAGTTATTCATTTATTTACAAATTCTCTCCCTCATGAACATTTATATCTTTATAAATTTGATTTAACAGATCTTGAAATCCTTTTTTACAAACCCAAATCTTTGGGTTGTATTGAATTCACGCCACATACCTGTGAACAGCACATCCATGCATGATGTAAGATTTAATAAAAAAAGATTATACATAAATATAACCTCCTCAAGCGCCAAAAATACAACAAATTAATGAGTTCGTCCTCACCTCGTGTCCGGGTCTCTTCACATTTGGAGACATTTTGCTCCAAGTGCGCAAGAGTTTTAAAAAATCCGTCGAAGAAATGTTGAAATTCATAAACACCTGAACAGAAAATTAAATCTCAGCCCCGAGAAGAGATGAATCCTCCTGGAAAATGGAAGCGACCACAATGTCAACTCTTGCATTGTGTCTCTCCCTCCTTCTCCCTCTCTCTCCCTCCTCTCTCTCTCTCTCCTTCCCAGATATTGAGTGCGCATTTCTTCCTCCTCTCTGGATCCTTTATTCCTTCTCCTCCTCAGCTCTCCACAGATGACTGCACCGTGTGGGGGGGAATCCGCAAACTTGCAACAAAAACAACAACAAAACAACTGTTTTGGGGCTCATCGGGCGGAGGAGGAACCGCAGATTGACTTCACGCAGGTGCAGAAACCAAAGGTACAGAAACTAACTGCGTCGTTGTGACAGGAATGCGCCGCATGTCCTTATCTCCCATCAGAGGGGCGATGTGCCGCAGAGGTGTGTCCGGGCTCTGGGTCTGTGCGTAAAAAGCCTCGTTGCGCATTTCTTTTGGGCGCGCATGTCAGTGAGACATGGTGCAGCTTGCTCACATACCAAACCTTCGAAACATGTTATACCTCGAGGATATTTCTGGCAAATGCACACACGTCTTCTTCTTTTAATTACTTGATTTCCAGTTGTTTGTTCATGCGCCACATCTTCAGTCTAAATATAGAAATGGTGTTTTCAGACGAGCCGAATGAATGTCGAGAACAGAGATGAAGTGGTGTGTGTGTGTGTGTGTGTGTGTGTGTGGGGGGGGTAGACCTGGTCTGGCCTTGGTCGGTTCTGCTCTGCTCTGAAATGAGTCATTACAGACCCCCAAGGGCATCCTTCATATTCTCATCCACGTTATCTCAGGCCCCCATTTTGTTTGTACACACAGAAATAAAGGAACCGAAAATGGTTCTTCAGAGTGATGCCATAGGAGAAGAACCGTTTATGGTTCTACGATAAACCTTTCATACCAGGGTTCTTTAAAGAACCCTTTCATTAAAGAGTTCTTCAAAGAACATATAAAGGTGCCTCAAAGAACCTTTACAAAAAATGGTTCCTTAAGGTACCATATTTGGTTCCACAGAGAACCTTTCAAACCCGGGTTCTTCAAAGAACCATTTTCTTTAATAGTTCCTCAAAGAACCTATAAATGTGTCTCAAAGAACCTTTAAAACATGGTTCTTTAAGGCACAATTTCTGGTTCCACAAAGAACCTTTCAAACCAGGGTTCTTCAAAGAACCATTTCCTTAAATAGTTCTTCAAAGAACCTATAAAGGTGCCTAAAACGAAAAAATGGTTCTTTAGATGATGGTTCTTCAAAGAACCACAAAGTATTTTAAGGAACCATTTAAGAACCTTTATTTTTCTGTGTGTATGACATCACTATTCTTCCCAGACATGCAGGGTCACGGCACATTTCTCTCTTTTTTTAAATGCTTTGTTTTAAGTCTGAAGTCCATCATAACCTTCTTATTTATTCCCCTAAAATAACAAAAAACAAGTATTTCGCATTTTTGCTTGAAAAACGAATTAAACATTTGAAGAACGAATTGTTTCAGCCTCAGAATATTAAGAGAAACACCGATGTGTAAAATAACCTTCGTGCTTTCTGAAGAGTCTTTTATTCATGAGGGAGAAAAGAGGAACAGATTCTTAAAAAACACATGATCGTTCAAAAGTTTGGGGTCACCCAGACAATCTGCTGTTTTACATGAAAACTCACTTTTATTTATCAAATAATTTGCAAAATGAATATAAAATCTAGTCAAGACATTGAGGAGGTTATAAATAATGATTTGTATTGTAAATATTAACGTAGTTCTTCTTGTGGCTCAAAGGAAGGCCAGTTTTATAGCTTCTCTCACCAGCATAACTGTTTTCAGCTGCGCTCACATAAAAAGGGTTTTCAAGGGTTTTCTACCCCTCCGCTAGTCTTCTAAGGCGATAACACAATGTACCACTAGAACATTGGAGATGGGCCTCTACACACCTCTGTAGAGACTTTATTACACACCAGAGAATAGTCACTTACACATTAACTATGTAGAGAGAGGATTTATGATTCATTTAATGTTGTCTTCATTGATAAAAACAGCTTTACTTTGAAAATAAGGACATTTCTATGTGACCCCAAACTTTTGAACGCTTTTATACGTTCTATTGAATTTGCTGATATTAAATTGCTCCTCTACCCACATGTAGTCCATATCTCTGTCCTCCTCACATCGTTCTCCTCTCATATTCATTCATACCTGACACTCGGTTCCGGGCCTCTCGTCTCAGAACATGTCCGCTTCCTTGGAGCGGGTCGTGGCCCAGAAGAAGCAGTCCATCGAGGCCGTGATGGACATGTTCGAGAAGGGCGCCGAGGTGGTGGCGAGCGCTGTGGGCGAGTTCTTCCCGCTGTGCGAGGCCGCCGCCCCGGTGCTCCGCCTGGCCCTGGACAGCGTCCACAGCAAAGAGGTGTTCTACGTCAAGGAGCAGTTCCTGACTGTGAGGAACCGGCTCGACGTGCTCTCCGCCCAACTGGAAGACATCGACGGTGAGATCAAGAAGGGCCAACTGGACTCCCAGTACTTCTCGGTGGAGGAGAACATCCGGAACCAGTTCCGCAAGTACCTGGACATCCTGGAGGCGAAGCAGCAGTTCAGAGAGGTGAAGACCCGCCTCTTCGTGGAGCACTTCAACAGAACCGGAGGGGAGAAGAACCTGTGCGTGCTGCACGACGCGCTGATGGGAACCAACAGCTTCGGACAGTCGGTTCTAGAGGTGGCTGAGAGGTAAGGTTCTCCTCCTGCACACAGAACCATAAGGGTTCTTAAATGGTTCTTTAAAAGCCTTTGCGGTTCTACGAAGAACCGTCACCTACTGAAGAACCATGTTTTTCGTTTGAGGCACTTTTATAGGTTCTTTGAAGAACTCTTTAAGGAAATGGTTCTTTACAGAACCCTGGTTTGAAAGGTTCTTTGTGGAACCAGAAATGGTGCCTTAAAGAACCATGTTTTGAAGTTTCTTTGAGACTCCTTTATAGGTTCATTGAAGGACTATATAAGGACATGGTTCTTTAAGGAACCATGGTTCAAAAGGTTCTCTTTGGAACCAGAAATGTTGCCTTAAAGAACCATTTTTTCGTTTGAGGCACCTTTATAGGTTCTTACAAGAACTATTTAGGACATGGTTCTTTAAAGAACCCTGGTTTGAAGGGTTCTTTGTGGAACCAATTATGGTGCCTTAAGGAACCATTATTTGAGGTTCTTTGAGACATTTAAAGGTTCTTTGAAGAACTATTTAAGAACTTGATACTTTAAAGAACTCTCTTTTGGAAAGGTTCTTTGTGGAACCAAAAATGGTGCCTTAGAACCTTTTTTTGAAGTTTATTGAGACAGCTTTAGAGGTTCTTTGAACTATTGAAGGAAATGGTTCTTTAAAGAACCCTGTTTTGAAAGGTTCTCTGTAGAACCAGATAGTGACTCAAAGAACCATTTTTTTAGGTTCTTTGAGACACCTTTATAGGTTCTTTTAAGAATTATTTAAGGACTCGATTCTTTAAAGAACCCTGGTTTCAAAGGTTCTTCCATGGCATCACTCTGAAGAACCTTTTCCGGTTCCAGATGGCCCCTTACATGGTTCTGTATGTTCTCCTCACACTCTCGTCCCTGCCGGTTCCTCCGGGTCGAGCCAAAAGATAAACTCCGGCGTGAGCGCTGAGGGTTCCGCGTGTCTTGCAGGTACGTGGCGAGGAGCCGCCGCCTGCTGGAGGACTTCTGCGTGCGCATGAAGGAGCTCCTGTGCCTGGGCCTGATCGCTCTGCTGGGCCACGGCGCCCTGACCCGCGGCCCGCAGGACCAGGACGACCAGCTCCACGAGTGGAGCGCCAAGATCCGAGAGGTGGAGTCCAGGATGAAGGCGGCCATCGAGTCGTGCGTCTCCGCCTTCCCGGAGCAGGCCGAGATAGACGCTCGGCGCCTCCTGCAGGAGAAGGAGGAGGAGAACCTGCAGGACGCGACTCGGCAGCTGCTGGAGTTCCTGGTGAAGAAGTACGACTGGGTGCGCTGGTCGGTGCGGCTCATCAACCATTCGGGGAGCACCTACCGGAACTGGCGAGCCGGGGAGCACTTTCACCACGTGGCGGGCCGGAAGTGGTTCGAGGTGCTTCAGGTGAACGGCATCAACCTGGTGGTGTCGTACGGCGGCGGCGGCGAGCCCCGGCCGGTGCCCCGCGACCTCATCCGGCAGGCGATGGAGGCGGGCCCGGGGAAGAAGGGCAACGCCCCCGCGGTGGTGGAGGCGTTGGAGAAGCAGCTGGGCGGCTTCGTCGTGCACGCCGTCAGCCACCACAAGGAGTCAGCGGCCGCGTGGAGCTTCCCCGACGACTGCCACTACTGGGAGAGGCACAAGAACGTGGCGCTGTGCGTCCACTCGGAATAGACGGTGGCGCCGTGTGGGAGGGACACCGAGCTGCGTGAGCCTACGGGTGATGTCATGTATAAATAAATAAATATATATATATATATATCAATATATTTATACATATATATATATGTATAAAGATATATAAATATATATATAAATTTATATATGTATAAATATATTATATATATATACACACTTATCCGATACACCGAATGGGTGTCGACCATGTGAAGAGGACCAGGTCACATGACACCAATCCGCCTTGATTCTGATAATTCAATGCGCAAAAAATATTGTTTTATTCATCACTATTTCGATAACTTTGTGACTCATAGATTCCACTCACAGTGAAGAAGTAACGTTGATATCAGGAGAGAAACATCCAGGAGGCGCATCGTCCTTATCTAAAGTATTTCAGAGAGATAGTTAAAATAATTGAATCATAAATGCACTTTTCTTAGCTTTCTGGATTGTGGCAAATTTCTATGAAGTGAAGATATTTAAATGATGATGTAATAGTGTTTTTAAAACGGTGGTGCTCTGCATGTGCTTGTAATCTGAGTAACCTGCAGGCCATCTCACACTCACACTGCTAATGGGAAGCAGCTCAGCCGGTAAGAACCCGGCAGGAACCGGCTCCGGCTCCTCCACACGGCGCAGAGACACACGGTGTGTGCTGAGGCTGCATCTGCTGAGCTGTTGTCTCCGGCTGGGCTGTGTGTGTGTGTGTGTGTGTGTGGGGGGTCAGAGGTTACTCTTTCAGGCGTGAACAAACAAGAGGCTCGGAGGTTGGCGCAGCAGAGCCGACGATGTGCCCGGTGTGTTAAACACATTCGGACCCCAGCGACCGGAGCTCGCTGCTCAGTGATGTGCCCGTTGAGTTCATGGAGATTTATTCATTTGGGATTTTTTTATTTTTGTAACGTTGTGTTGGTAAACGATGGCTGTGTGTTGTTTTACACTTCACAGCCTTATGTGAAGACTTTATTTAAAGATTATATATCTTTTTTTGTGTATCTTTGTCTTTGAATGTATATTTATGTATGTGTGTGTGTGTGTATCTATAAATGTATGTATGTATGGATACGCATGTTACTGTATTTATGTATGTGTGAAAGTATGTATGTATAAGTATGTGTATGTATGTGTGTATGTATGTATATTTTCCCCCTGCTTTTTGAATTTTGTTATGTTTATCTGACATATTTGTATTTGTTTTATGATAATTTATCGAAAGGAATAACAAAAATGTAGCGAAAAAAAAAAGATCTCTGATTTTTAAAAGTGTTTTATGTTATCCTCCTGACACTAAACTACTAAACACTGATTTCAAACTGTGATTTTATTTTGACGGATGTGTACCCCCCCTGTGCATCCTGCGTGCACTGTGTGTGTGTGTGTGTGTGTGTGTGTGTGTGTGTGTGTGTGTGTGTGTGTGTGTGTGTGTGTGTGTGTGTGTGTGTACTGAAATCCACAGTGACATGTAGTCATATCAAAATGTCATATATCACTAAACCACATCAACTATGTTCAAACCACATCCTCTGAATAAAACCAGCGCATGATGAATGTTCAGTGTTGTGCTTCAGACCAAACGCATATCATTAATGGCCGTGTAAACAACGATATAATCTAATATCTGCCTCTTTGTTTCCCTCGTACAAAGTGATTGATGCAGCGCTGGTCGCGCCTGTGCCCATTACAACGAGGTAGTGCACCCTCAGCAACAGGCACTCGCACTAATTTAATTGATATTTTGCACACAAGTCAGCGTTTCCTGACCGCAGCCCTGGTTTGATGCTCGGTGAATAACCGTCGGCTGAGCTCACCTCCCGAGACGAGCTGCAGAGTGCTCTGCTGAGCAGGATGGCGGCCGGGTGCAGAGCGGCCATCAGATCGTATCTCAGAGGGTCTGGAGGGGCTGCTGTAAACCATCAGACTCCATCGTGAGTAACACAGGAGGAGGAGATGCTGTTTTCCATGAAAACTCACACTTTTATTCATCAAATGAAATGCAACGTGAATATAAAATATAGTTAAGACATTGACAAGGTTAGAAATAATTATTTATATTATATATATCATTTATATATATTTAATTTATTATTTAATTTATAAATATATATATATTTATTTATTCATTTATATATTTATTTTTATGTTTATTTATATACACACTACCATTCAAAAGTTTGGGGTCACCCAGAGAATTCGTTGTTTTCCATGACAACTCACTTTTATTCATCAAGTTAATTGCAACATGAATATAAAATCTAGTCAAGACATTGATAAGGTTCTAAATAATGATTTGTATTGTAAATATTAATGTAGTTATTCTTGTGGCTCAAAGGAAAAAACACACGACCGTTCAAAAGTTTGGGGTCACACAGACAATTTGGTGTTTTACATGAAAACTCACACTTTTATTTATCAAATAATTTGCAACATGAATATAAAATCTAGTCAAGACATTGACGAGGTTATAAATAATGATTTTTATTGTAAATATTAATGTTCTTCTTGTGGCTCAAAGGAAGGCCAGTTGTATAGCTTCTCTCAGCAGCATAACTGTTTTCAGCTGCGCTCACATAAAAAGGGTCTCCAAGGGTTTTCTACCCCTCCGCTAGTCTTCTAAGGCGATAACACAATGTCCCACTAGAACACTGGAGATGGGCCTCTACACACCTCTGTAGAGACTTCATTACACACCAGAGAATAGTCATCTACACATTAACTATGTAGAGAGTATTTATGATTCATTTAATGTTATCTTCATTGATAAAAGAGCTTTACTTTGAAAAATAAGGACATTTCTAAGTGACCGCAAACCTTTCAGCGGTAGTGTATATTTATGTAAAAACTAAACAAAGGAGATGTATTGAATAAAAAGAAATGGACAGTCTTTATGCTAAGCTAACCCTGATGTTAGCTTTATTATTTAGCTTTGTAGATGTACAGTATAGGTAGATAGATAGATAGATGATAGATAGATTGGGAGGTAGATAGATAGGTAGGGAGATATATGATAAATTGATAGATAGATATATTTTTAAAGACGATAGATAGATAGATGAATGTATGGATGATAGATAGATAGAGATATATGATAGATAGATGCATAGATGGATGATATGTAGACTCCAGCTCTATAGACATAGTGGCATCAATCCTCCGAGCTAACTCTCTGAAGGAAATAATCCTTTAAAGTTATAAACATTTCCTTTGAAGGCGTTAACATTCATATGAAGTGAAGCGTCTGAATCTGAAGCCCAGTTTTTGACTTTCTGTGGGAACTGCAAAAACAAAAGGCCCTCGGCTGAATGACGAAACCCTCGTTACGTTCTCAATCAGATATGTCGGAGTACAAAACCAAAACAAACCGCGTCACGACGCTGCACCTGCCACCTCGCTGCCACCGAAGCCTTTATTCATGATTACATTCCCAGACATGTGACGAACGTTTCTTTGATTTGTCAGCGCCGAAATCCCACGCTGACAAACACCCAGAGAATGTAAACGGCAGACGGCGAGGCGAGGGCGTGCCAGACATCCACCGGGAGGACCGAGCTCACATGTTTACGCTCGACACCTGCCAGTTCATGTACATTAAATGCATCCCGACCAGATCTCTTCACTTGGGTTTCTTTAACCCGATGTGGTGGATGCTAATTCCCACCCTGCTGGCGGCCGCAGGATTCATTAGTGGTCGTGTGGGCTCGGGCAGCAGCTATCGATCCGAGGAGCTCTTCCTCTGCACGAAGAGGCTCCGGCCGCCCATCCATCACCGTGACAACGGGGAGACTGGAGCCTGAAGCCGGAGCGGTGCTGTGGTCAGAGGAAGGTTACAGTCAAGGTGTACAGGGAGGTCGGATGAGGGAGCCGCGGTACTAGAGGTCGTTCGCAGACAGAGGGCGCTATCAACATTCAGATCCAAGGGCAAAGACTTTCAACCAAACCCGACAATGAGGGAGACGTGACGTCGCCATGGGCCTCTGATGGGCCTTTGCAGAATCACCCGAGATCGTTTTAAAGCCCGAAGATGGTTTATGAAATATGAAAAAAGCCTTTTTAATGTAATTCTGGAAATAGTAATAAACGTACATCACCACCGGGGGGGATGGTGATGTACGTTTATTAATATTTCAAGAATTCAACATTCAAGACAAAAGCAAAACCACCGTCAGTGCACAAATCCGTGTTTCCTGATTATTTCCTTCAGAGAGTTAGCTCGGAGGATTGATGCCACTCAGGCATGACTCTCCTCATCTCCGAGAGGAGATAGAAAGCCAATATCAATATTTCATAAACAAATGAAACGCTGGGTGGAGGCGAGCACCAGAGTGGCCCTGGAGGAGAGGCGATCAATGGGAGCATCGCTCCGTCCACAGGCCCGCGCAGGACAATGCTATTACCCATCAGGCCGAGTGGAGCATCGACCCGCCGGCTGCTCTGAGTGGACTGATCCGATAAAAGGCATTAGAACATTTGTTCAGTGACACAGCGGCTGCTGGTCCGAGCCCAGGAGCTCTGAGACACAAAGGGTTGTGAGGTGATGTCGACCTTAGTTTTAAAGTTCATTTCAGTAAATGTCCTATCTGACCAGTTACTAGATACAAGAATAAAACTGATTTTATAACCTGTGACTCGGTGCAGGGGAATTCATAAATGATCCAATTTGATGGCTCGATGGAAGATTAGTTTAAAAAGTCAGGATAAATAGACAGGTAGAAAGATAGATAGATAGATATATAAATAGATAGATAGATATATAAATAGATAGATAAATATAAATATATATTTTTTTAAAATTATATATATATCTAAATAAATACATATAAATAAATACATATATATATAAATAAATAAATAAATACATAAATAAATACATAAATAAATACATATACATCTATAAATATGTATAAATTCATATATATATATATATAAATAGATAGATATTATAAATAGATAGATATAGATAGGTAGTCCCCCCTGTCGCCTTCCTGGCGCAGCTCTACACGTCGTGTTCGTATCTGTGCAGCAACACGTCAACATGAATGAAAATGTATTTGAATGATTTATTCAAAGCGATGAAAGCAGCGTCAGCGTCTTGAGGCGTTAGCTGCTGCTCGCCGGAGGACGTCGAGTTGAACGTCTGGGGAACATCTGTCAGGAGAGCGCTCCTCAAGTAGAGTCCACTGGGTGGGAAACACGCGTGTGTTGTCTGCACGCCTCCAGGTCCATGTGGTCCAACTCTTCCCTCTCCTCTGACCACTCCCTCTTCCAGGCTCTCACCTGTCTCTCTTCACCTGCCCGTCTGGCTTCTCTCTCTTAGCTGAGCAGATGAGCCTAAAAAACAAGCCAAACCACTCCTCCATGTGCTAAAAGAAGAAGAACAACAGCTCTTCTGGAAATTATAAACAAATGTTGCTCGACTGACGAAGGATGTTTTTAGTTATTTTGCAGGAATGTTTTCCCCTTTCTTTGGTTTCATAAAACCAGTAACTAGGTGAGTCTGGTTGCACGACACTACATGGGGGGAGGGGAGGTGAAGTTGTGGATCAAAACCCCAAGGGAAGGGGGGGACGAGTGAAAAGCGTGAGAACCAGGAAATGAAAGAGAAGGAGAACCAGGAAACGCCGCGTCACGGGGAGTTAATCCTCCAGATCTGAATCAGATCCTCAGGAGAACGTCAAGAAATACAGAGAATCAGACGCAGGGGCGGACTTCATGATTTAAGGGCCCCCCCCCCGAGGCAAACATGGCCCCCCAGAGTCTGAACTCTATTTAAAAACACACTAAACGTGGCCACATAGTTTTCTAGTGAGTACGAGCTGCGTGTCGGAGCAGATACGATCCGCCCCAAGATAAAACATTGATAATATTAATAGATTTTCTCTCTTAAAAAAAAAAGATGAACTTTCACACCTCCGGATGAAAACTAAAGCCAGCGCTTTGCAGGCCCATTCTGCCCCCTGCTGGACAACAACGCAACGCCTCAATAAAAGAAAACAATGCATTCAACAATCAAACACAACATTCATTCATTTGAATGCATATTTTTCATTTAAATGACAAAATCATAATTTTAAGTGTGATTTGTTTCCATGTTGGTGTTTCAAATCTTCCATATATACCCGACATACGCTCTCTTCAGTGTTTCCTGCATTATTTGCCGCTTGCAGTTCAAACAGAGCCTGTGTTTGTCGAGCAGAACTCGTTTTTATAGCCGCGTGGTCGCAGTCAGAGCAGCAGGGGGACTCTTTGTGGGAAACACATTGAAACGCCTGAAAAGAAGACGAAGGGGAGTGACGCGTGAGTCCGGTTCAGAGGTGGAAGTCACATGAAGGAGGCTGTCGTCAAAGCGATGAGCTCCAACGAGTCCACCGTCAGGTTTACGGTTTTTAAACCTTTGCAATCGACATATTTAAACTGGATTCCACTCACAACACAACACCTTGCTCCTTTGTTCCTCCTTTTATTGAGCTGGGTTCAGTCTCCAGGTCATCTATATCAACCCATACAACGAAGCAAAGCTCCTTTAACCCTTGTGTTGCCTTTGGGTCATTTTGACCCGATTCAATGTTTCACCCTCCTGTTACCTTTATATTTACTAACATATTTTACCCTTTGGGTTCAATTTGACGCCAGCAATTAAAACCTCCAGAAAATTATTAGAATTAATATTGTTTTCCAAGTTTAAGTGTGAGGCACTTTATGTTTGTTTGTTGACTACCGAAAGAAAACCGACATTAAACATTGAATGGGGTCAAATTAATCCTAAAGCGGGGGGAGGGTGTAATATTGATTCGGGTCAAAATGACCCTAAGGCAACACAAGGGTTAAGTAGAAAGAGGTGGAAAACCGACATCCTCTCCGGACTTGTCGTCCTAAGTATTGCATTAAGTTGGAATTATTTGTATTTCTATCTTTTTTTTCTTCGTTTTGTTTATTTTTTTCGAGCAAATCAAAATCCTGTTTGACTTGACATCCACTCTGTAAGTACCACAGTGTGGTTTGGTAGACTTTGAGGAGGAGGAGGAGGAGGAGGTGGAGGCCTGGTGGATGACGACGGTACTGGGAGTTTCCGCCCAAGCAGGAGCAGAAATAACCCCGAGGCTCATGTGTCTGTACACACAAACATGAATGAAATACTGCAACGTAAAGCAAGCTGTTCACCCCCAGCATCGGTTATTAATGTGAGCAGCCTTTAGACGTGATCACGCGCCTCGTCTCGTGATTTACTGCCTGACAGAAGCACCTTTTACTGTGGAAATAAACCCAGAGATAATAGATCATGAAGTTAGTTAATCTGACAGAGAACATTGAATTAGTTTAACTTGCATATTATTTATGGGCAGCATAAAGCAGGAAATGGAGGCTTTTGGGAAATCAGGAGCTCAACAATATGATTAACGTGTGCCAGGAAAGCGATTGTATTGAATATTAAAGGTTTGACTCGCTTGTGGAAGGGCTCAGATGGAGGGGGGGACCGTTATCCATCCCCTCAGATCCAACCCGGGTTCGTATTGATCGTATTGATCGCATCGTGACGGGTCGGGCTCGTATCGACTGCTGCGTGACTCACGCCGGTCAAAGTCCATGTTGTGCCGCTGTGTACTCGCGGATTACGAGAGCACGGCGGCTCAATAAAAAGAGGGCGAGGAGGAAGAGATAGGCGGCCAGCAGGACACTGTACATGTGACCGCGATAACAGTTGAAGTGGTAAAAGCTGCAGCTGCTGTTTGTAAAAACTGCTTTTCGGTCTCAAAGTATTTTTGGGTGGCGGGGAAATATAACTCTAACACGCTACTGTGCGTTTGTTCTAGTTCATATGTTTTCTCCCTCTTCAAATTACAATCTAATAGCCTGTCATCATACTTAACGATATACTCCCGGGGCACTAGGACCTGGGGGAGGCTGCTCGAAGGCTGTCTCACTCCGTCTCTAAGACAGCCAATGAGGTGAGCTCAAAACTAATGATGCACAGAGTGACCTGTAAGTCCAGGTAGTCACAGAATGTGGCTATTTATATGAATATATATATATATATATATATATATAGCTTTACTTGAGGCAAATAAGAGTTAGAAAGTGTCTCCGGTGAACGAGCGAATTCAAAAAACAAGAAATAACCATCGACGTCTCTCTATTCTCTGCATCAATATATATTATTATTATATTTTTTCCATTGAATGGTATATTTGAGGCTGAAATAGTTCATCTTTATCTCAGTGATAGAGTCCAAATAAACATAAAATATCACTATGACCCTGAAATGATGTCTCTTACAATGAAACCTTCCTTGAATTTAACCGAGGAAGCACTTTCCCTCAGTCAGCGCTCCCCCTCGACTCCTCCAGACCGAGCCGTGTTCCCCGTGACCTGGAAACATCTGGCCAGTGGACGGGGGGAAGGCCGACATTACTCAGAGTGGGAAACACACCACCTTCAAACCAAAACCACTTCTAAAATACAGCGAATGAGCTGAGCTGGTGTTACGCAGTCATAAAAACGTCGTCTCGGGGTGGAGAGTGTGTGCCAGGCACATATGTGTACCCACACGTGTAGCTCTGTGGCAATGTGAGTCAGTCCACGCTGGTTTAATATCAACTATTGGATGTATCAGACTTTTAAAAATATATATTCATATTCCTCAGATGAAACTTGAAGCACCTTGACATGTGTGTTTTTTGGTAAAAGATCTCTAATGAATCAGGATTAATTGTAATACATGTGTGTATCCATTAACTATTGTCAAGTGTTTATTTTTACGTCTGGTATCAACATGAAGTCTGTGATCCGATTGGTCGAGGCTGATCCGTGTCTAAATACATACGGAAAGTATTCAGACCCCTTTAAAAAAAACTTGTTGCATCATCCCTAAGAAGACTTCTGGCTGTACGAGCTCAAAGGCTTCTACTCAATACTGAGCAAAGGCTCTGAATACTTAGGACCATGTGAGATTTCATTTTTTCTTTTTTAATAAATTTGCAAAAATGTCTACGTTTGTTTTTTTATTTCAGTTTTTCTTTTTTAATAAATTTGCAGAAATTTCTAAGTTTCTGATTTTTATTTCAGTTGTTCTTTTTAAATAAATGTGCAGACATTTCTAAGTTTGTTTTTTTATTTGTTTTTCTTTATTAATAAATCTGCAAAAATGTCTACGTTTGTTTTTTATTTCAGTTTCTTTTTTTATACATTAGCAACAATTTCTACATTTCTGTTATTTTATTTCAGTTTTTAATTTTTAATAAATCTGCAAAAATGTCTACGTTTGTTTTTTTATACATTAGCAACAATTTCTACATTTCTGTGATTTTATTTCAGTTTTTCTTTTTTAATAAATTTGCAAAAATGTCTACGTTTCTGTTTTTTATTTCAGTTTTTCTTTTTTTATACATTAGCAAAGGTTTCTACATTTGTTATTTTCTGTCCAGATGGGGTGCTGCGTGAACATTAATGAGAAATAAAATGAACTTTTTTGATTTTAACAAATGGCTGCATTGAAGCAAAGAGTGAACATTTCAAAGGGGTCTGAATACTTTACATAATCTGGATAAAAATGGGTCTTTGCACCGTATTATCTGGAGTGCATGTGCATTTTGATTACGACTTAAGATTATCATTTCTAAATAACCTTTTGTCGAAGGTTTTGCTCGTGGTCAAACATTGCTCTGGCTTCACGGTCCAAGGTCAAGATGTGAAAGAGAGATCCTAAGGATTTAGGAAACGAAGACCAGCCACATATTCAGATAATACGACTATAGGTGATGTAATCATGCCACGGCGAATGTGGATTTTTGCATCACTTTAAATGTCCTTTTATTTTTCTGCAAAGGATGCTCCAGTGTGTCCCGGGGAGATAAAGGAGATAGGAAAGGAAGCATTGAAGTACCTTTGCTTGACATTTAGAGGATTGGATTAGCTCTTATCACTGTAACTTTATCATGGTCATTTCACTAGAAGACCTCGGCCACTCACTTCATCTACCTGTAGCTTTTACTGAGATCGTTTAGAGATAGCAGGAAGGGGCGGAGTCAGGTGACTTTTCATCTCGTCAGGTGTTCTCTGTTTCTTAAGAGCGTGGTCTTCATCTGGACCCGATCCCAATGCGAGCCAGACCGCCTCCAAAGGACTTCAACATGGATTTACACCGTTATCCCCAAGATGATCTCGATGCAGACGCATTTTAATGCCCCTTGTGAACGGGTCGTACCATTATAGTGCTTTTGGGATCGTTTTTATGCATACAAAAAAAAAAGAGTTATCGCATCACATTGCTCACCTTCCTCTCAGCTCAGGAGCATCAATGCATTCATGAAATATTCACAACTTTAAAAAAAAGAAAGAATAAGAAGAAGCCATGCTCGGTCTTACTCTTTATCTTTAAACACACGCACATGTGAAGAGATATTCATCTCAAAGCATGGCGACGACACCCAGTAAATGATGTCGATACACGCTGCACTTTGATGCATCTCATTTGAATAAATACTGTTCAAAAATATTTAGGATATCTCCGTTCTCATGGCATCAAACCCCGGTGGACACGTCCCAATGCGGTTTCAGGGGAAATGTCAACCTTTTAAAAACACTTTTTGGTTTTTAGGTGATGGACTGTTTGTCTGCTGTTTGGGGCCTCGGGCAATATCCCACAATCAAGCATCCATTACACACATTGTTATTACAGCTCAGCTGTATTCAAACGACTCGTTAATCCTGCCCTCGTTTTATAATTTTTCCCGTGGGAGTCAAATCTAGCACGACGGGTTTTTAAATCCCCCCCAAAAAACGACTTTCTATGAAGCAATCCTTCGGAATAATACGGAGGAACGGATACATGGAAGGAGAGTTAACACACACACACACACACACTTCTTCTTTGTTCCGTGAATACGGCGTCTTGATCGCTGACTCAGCCGGTTTAGATAACAACCAGAATACAGTTTGTGCTATTACATAATTGGTCTGAGCAGGTCACCAACTTTTTGTTTTTAAAGCTCTGCCAAAAAGAAGTCTTGTATTTCAGGCTGAGCATCTCGGTTATTGTCTTAGTGCACGATAGACAACACACACACACACCTCCTCTTCCTCTTGATGTCTTCCACCCCTCTGCAGAACATGCCGGGTGTTTCTGGAGAGGGGCGAGTCCCTGGGGATTCTGCTGTGGGCTGAAGTGACATGCTGTGGCCAGGAGGAAACACTCAGCCATTGGCTGAGGTCAAAAAGATCAAATGTGGCCGATAGCTTCCTCAGACCAGAAAGCCATTCGTCTTGTTTATCCAGACTCCAACAGCAAGGACGGCGAAGCCTCAGCTACGGGTCATAGACTCAGTCAGGAGACAAAACACTCATGAACTTTACATAAATACACCAAGAAATATTTAGAAAAAGCTTCATTTTTTGTCTTTTTATTCAAGATTTGAGATTGAATTCAGATAATTTATAAATTTTTCACTTGCGTGAAAATACCAATCAGCAAGTTACATTAACATCCAGAACGTCTTAACATGAGTACATGTATTTACACTGTATGGGATAATAATAATAATAATAATGTAATGGTTTTTATTACTTACTTTTAATCGTATATATATATTATATTAATATATATATATTTATAATATATATATATATTATATTAATATATATATAGTATGTATGCAAAAGGAGGATGGAGGGAGCAATCACGTGCTGCTGAGTATATATATATATATATTACTTTCTTTTCATATTATGTTTGTTATTGTTTTATGTTTATTATGGTCTGTCAAGGGACTACATATGCTAATTAGCTGTGGAGCTTAAATCTGCTAAGAGCATTAAATGGTGACATGTTTTAACTGTCCATGGTCCCTTTAAAGAAATAAAGATCACAATAATAAACAATGTGTGAATGAAGGCTCCTGATGCAGGAAATAGAGCCGGCTGTATCCCGATAGCGTATCGTGCTTTAATAAGCAGACATAACACCTTCAAGCACGACATCATGAAAGAGATTAGTGGGATGCATGCTGGGTAAATCCAGACACAACAGCTTTTTCCCTCAGCTGCCGCTCATTATCTCACATCGTTCCACCGCGTTTCCACCTGTGGAGCCGAAACCACGAGCAGCTCAAAACCTCCACGAGCGAACCATGAAAAGAAAGTCATGAAACATGAAAGAAAGTCGTGAGCTCCGCCCTCATGAACGAGCTGCTCCTGTGTACCGGCGTCTCTTTATTCTTTGCTTTAATAAATATTGTTTCCATTGAATGGTATATTTGACACTAATAGTTCATCTTCCTCTCAGTGATGGTGTCCAAATGAGCATAAATTATCACGATGACCCTTCACCTCTGTCTCTTGTGTTCATCATATACTGAATGCAAGAAAACTACAGAGCAGCATCACTTTCTGATTGTCGTAAACAATGGATAACCGTACCCCCCCCCCCCCCCCCCCCAAAATGGCGTCACGTCATATAGACATACCCATGCCACCCCCCATGGGGCTTAGCCCCCCTTTTGTTTGAGTCCTACAGACGCCCCTGCTATCAATGTGCAGCAGACACCCCCCCCCTCCTCCTCTTCCTCTTCCTGCTCCTCCTCTTCATGATCCAGACCCCCGTCACGGCCTGAATGTGTCACGGCCGGCGATATAAAGCACAAAGGCCGCGAGTGAGCTGCGACTGTCATGGCGCGTCCTCGGAAACACAGACGCGTCTTTCACCGAGCGCCGCTGTGACGGACTCAGCGCTGCCCCCGCAGGCCGAGCGGCATCCCTGTTCGCCACGCTTGAAACCAGCAGCCAATGGCTGCCCAGCACTAGTCATCAGAGGAGGTCAACATCCACCGGATCGCCTCTTGAAAAGCATCACGATTGACTTTAAAAAAAAATACGTTTAGGGGGGTAAGTTGCTCGGGAATTCAAACTCGTTGGAGACAAGTCGCTTGAATTGGGCTTTTCGGAGCTCGGCCGGACTCACAGGAGTTACAGGAACCAGTTGGGTCGCCATGGCAACGCAGCGAGAGCCACAACAAGAGGGGTTTTGTGCTCGCGGCTCGCTTTGTTGAACCCTGCTGCCATTGGCCTGTTCCTCTAACGCAGACACACTCACACAAACCAGTCTTTTTTTGGGGGGGGGGGGGGGGGGGTAATTTTCCCAGGGTGCACGGTGTCCCTGCATGGGGAGGAGTGTTTACAGGATGTTATCTGTGTCAGTGCCGGCCCCTCATCCCTCCGAGTGGGTTTTCTGAGGAATGCTGGAACGGGATGGAGGAGTTCCAAAGGGGGAGTGACGAGAGAGAGAGAGAGACAGACAGACACTGGGAGAGAGAGAGAGAGAGAGAGAGAGTCTATATATACATCCCAAGGAGGCTGGTGCTCACAGGCACAGCTGGACTACTGGATAACTGGACCGTGGCCCACTGGATATTTAACTCGAAAAGGTGAGTTCATCTTGTTATGCTCTCGTTCTTTATTCAGCATCTCCATCATCTACTTCACCAGCAGGTATATAGTTTCCCATTAAAAGGTCAAACAAGAAAGAAAGAAAAACTCAATATTCAGTTTTTCCCACCATTATTAAAGCTGGCCTTCATGATAAGCTTTTTAAAAGAAGATGAAAAACAAACAAAAGTAACCCGAGGAGTCCTTTGGGGATGTGGTCTAGTGAAAGCTCAGCCGGTGGTTCCCAGTGAAGCAGCTCGGTGTCTCATTGAAGGGGAGACGGTGTTTAATCAAGCGCTGTGTGGGACTCGCCTTTCTTTTCCTTTCACTAAATATCTCTTCACTTTTTTTAAACTTGAAAGAAGACGCACTTTTTCTTTTCTTT
This sequence comes from Pseudoliparis swirei, assembly GCF_029220125.1. Lineage (NCBI taxonomy): Eukaryota > Metazoa > Chordata > Actinopteri > Perciformes > Liparidae > Pseudoliparis > Pseudoliparis swirei. The sequence goes on from NC_079409.1 coordinate 5,890,644, forward strand.
TCTACCAAAGAAGAAATTTCCAAACACAAACCAAGAGAATTACTCAGTAAGTATTTTACTTTCATTCGTTGCATTTTTTACCTTTCAATTGAATTCTGTTGCGTCATTACAAATACACATTTTTAAATGGTGCACTTTTTTGGGGGGCTGTTTTAAAAATCACATGGAAATGTGGATAAATCTTCTTCTTTTTAAGCACTGCTGGCATGCGGTTGAATAAAGCAGATTTTAATTAGGGGTAAATAACATCACTGCGGCTGTTATTGGTGAGTCTATTTTCTATATATTTATCTCTTTTTTTTTACACCAAAACCTCCAATAAGACATGTGTATGCGTCTCGTTTTAATCACATTGGGGTTGTGATGATTATGGAAGTGTGATTGCATTATTGAACAAGTGCAGTGGTGAGGGTTTTCTTCTCAGACCTGCAGGGTGTGCCTCGTTCTGAACTGGATATGAGCTCCAGGGGAGCGAGAAATGAGTTAGGTCATCTCTCTCGTGTATTACACATCGAGAAGAAAAAAAACTACCATTCCCCAAAAGTTAATCCCCTTTCTTTTACCATGTTGTGGACATCTGTGTTTGCTTTGGGTCTTGGCTATTCGTCGGAGGGCCAATACGGCAATGTTGCACAATGCGTCATAATTCACAAGCACACACACACACACACACACACACAGTGTTTGATATATGTTCTGAATCGCCATGTGTGCCTCTGTTTGTGTACTTTCATGAGCTTTTTTTTTTTCTTTCTTTCTTCTATGTGTCAATGCCACCAAGGCTTAAAAAAAAACGAGTCCCTGTCATTAGCTGAGGCCTCGAGGGTGCGGCATGAAACTGGATGCCGACATGTGCGGACATGACCTGCCGTTGTAGGGTTTTTGTTTGTCGGGGGAAAAGTCCTGTGAGAAAATAAAATCTCTCAGTCAGCTGTTTACATTTGCTTTGCCAAATTTGAGTAAAAGCGGCCATATTTGTTGCCTGAAACGTCATCGAATCTCTATAAATCTCTAATGAACTTCACAAGGGTTTCATGTTTCTTCTTCTTTCAGGCGACGGCAAAAAGAAAGCCTCCGACAACTTTAGTTTAGTGTGAAATAAAACAAACTCAAAGATGAACGCAGTGGCCGATTGGCTCGTGCTGAACAGGGACAAGATCGAGAAAGGCGTGGAGATCATGGGCCAAGCCTCGGAGGTGCTGGCCTCCACCGTGGGCCAGCTCCACCCGGTCCTGGAGGCCGTGTTCGTGGCGTCGGCCGAGATCCTCAACAACCCCGACAGCAAGGAGGCTCGCTACCTGACGCAGCAGTTCCAACTGGTCAACCAGCAACTGGAGGGAATCCAGGACGAGATCGACAAGATCGCCCTGGAGCTGCAGAGGTCGTCGCTCAACAAGCAGAACTTCGACCGCGAGGCCCAGATGCTCAGCCAGTACGAGAAGTTCCAGGACTTCGTCAACGCCAAGCCCAAGTTCAAAGAGAAGAAAATGGAGAAGTTCCTGAGTCACTACGAGAACACCGACGCCGACCTGAACCTGGACGCCCTCTACAACGCCGTCGTCGGGGACAGCGCCGCGGGCGACCCCTTGCTGGAGAGCGTGGTCGCCACGGAGCAGAGGAGCAGGCGGCCGGTGGAGGACTTCTGCGCCCGGCTGAAGAAGCTCTTCGTGGTGGGCATCATCGCCGTCATGGGCCACTCCGCCCTCAAGGAAGGGGCGGTGGGGGAGGAGATGGTGAAGAAGTGGCAGGGGCGGATGGAGGACGTGGAGACGCGGATGAAAGCGGCGGTGGACGACTGCATGGACAACTTCGCCGACCAAGCCAAGCTGGACGTGGAGCTCCTGCTGCAGGAGAACCCCGGCGCCGTCAACCGCGACTTCACCAAATCCCTCCTGGATACCCTGGTGAAGAAGTACGACTGGGTGAACTGGTCCATCCGGGCCTTCAGCGACAAGGAGCGCATCTTCTTTTTCAACTGGCTGGCCGGGAAGAAGTGCCACGGGAGCGGAGGAGCCAACTGGTTTGACGTTTTGACCAGGAGCAAGATCAAAGTGGTGGTCTCGTTCTGCGTGGACCCCAAGCCCATCAACAAGAGTCAGATCCAGGAGCACATCGAGGCTCAGAAGATGAAGGGGAACATGATCGACGTGGCGCTGGCGTTGAACAAGAGCTTCCCCAACTGCCTGGTGCACGCCGTCAGCCATTACAAGGAGGTGGTGGAGTCCAACAACTTTCACGAGGACTGTTACTACTACGGGAAACACAAAAGAGCCTCCCTGTGCATCCACTCCGAGTAGGAAACATAACGATTTACGGGAAGAAAATGAGCAACGCGTACATCTATGAATGTCTTCACCAGAGACCCTGGAAGTACTACCATTAAATATTGAAAAGGGATATCGGAAATACCGTCTTTGTCGATTCATAATCAGGTTTCTGGTGTGTGATTCGTTGTCTTGCTTGCAATATTCTTTATATATATATATATGAATATATATATTCATGAATATATATACATATATATTCATATATATGTATATATATTATATTCATATATATATTTATATATAAATATTATATATATATATATATAAATATGATATATCTTTTATCTGTTGATGATACAGCAGCTTCCGTATGTGTTTTTTTCCAGTCGTACATCTCATGCCAGCTATGACGTATATAGTGCTATGACTATCGCAATGATTCTGCCCCTAGTGGATATTACTGGAATTGAGCGATATGACGATATTAGCCTGTAAGCCGTACAGATCATAACTTCCCCTTTAATACCTTTAAACATCTCTCGGGCCATTGTAGGCCATTCGGTAACTACTGCAAGACTTTATGGCGTTATCATCTGCTACTTCCTGTTCCACGGATGTGATGCAGTACAGTTTGGGTTATTTTAAACTTTAAACCCTCCCAGTTCATTATTGACCTTTAAAAAGTTGAAGAACAAGCAAGTACTCGTCCCTCGAGTTGGAATTGTTTTGGGACTTTCTGATGTAAATAAATGAACCGTCTAGCCCAACACTTGCTCTGAGATAAGAAGGCGGAGGCCATGTCTGTGTGTAAGATACGAGGCTGCAGCCGGAGACCGTTAGCATGACTTAGCATGTAGACAGGAAGTGGTGGATGTCAATTTGCAAGTTGTGCCAAACTATTTTGTTCCTCCTGGATCTCGTCACACGACCACCAATATGACACGTGATGTATTTTTCACCTTTGCACAGCAGGCTAGCAGATGTTACGCTAAGCTAAGCTAACCGTCTCATGGCTGCAGATTAATATTTATGAAGTCTGATATGTCAAAAAGCTGCAGGACAAGTAGATAGTTGAACCTCGAGATGATTGTTTAGTCATTTCTTATGCAGTTTCTCAATTTGTTTATAAGGGAATATTTACCACCTATACAGAATATCACAATGAATAGAAATGACACGTACTATGCGAATGGATTATATGTATATTGTCCATTCCTCGATATATATATAAATATGTATGAATCAAAATTATAATATTCTTGCTGCTTTTGGTGTAATATATGGCTGCGGGGCAAACGTCCAAAAACCCTTGATTCCACTTTGCCAAGATACATAGCTGTATATTTCACTTTAATTTGTAATAAACACGAAAATAAGAATGGTTATTTGTTTTGTCATCATTACTCTTTTTGACTTTTTAAACCTATTAAAATCACTGAAAATCATAATAATTTAATTTGTAATAACACGAAAATAAGATTTTTTTTGGTCATTATTCTTTTATAGTTAAACCCTATTAAAATCATAATAATAATTTAATTTGTAATAAATATGAAAATAATAATATAATATTATTTTTTGGCATCGTTACTCTTTTTGAGTTAAACCCTCTTACAATAATTGAAAATCATAATAATTTCATTTGTAATAAACACGAAAATAAGTGGTTATTTGTTGTCATCATTACTCTTTTTGATTTTTTAAACCTATTAAAATTATTGAAAATAATAATAATAATGCCAAATCTCTTTCACCAGTAATAATGCTTTAATAACATTGTTTATTAAATGGATGGAGGTTAATCTGTAACAATCCACCACCCAAGTGTTTTTTTCATTCTGGGTGTGCCTCTGTTCCACGAGAGTCACGTGACCAACAGGAAGGCAAACAGGCTGGAAGTTCGTGAATTTCTTCCGCAAACTTTTAGACGGTGAGTCCCTTTATCTGTTCGAAAAAGACCCTCCAATCGAACACGATCGATTACCCCTCATCGACTCGAGTTACGTAATCGAGCTTTTCTTTTCTTTTCCTCCCTCTTTGACAGCAGCGACCTGCTCGTTATATTAATATATTAAAAAAGAGTCAAATGCGCGTTTTTTCGCCCACCCTTCTTCATTTAATAAAGGGAAGTGGGTCGTTAGATGAATCTGCACTAATCTGCACTTTTACACGAAGCGTCGACTTCTTTATGGGCGTTGGTTGCCAGGTCTTGGTTGCCAGGTCCGCTGCCACTTCTTTTATTGGTTCTTTTCCAGGAAGTGCTTCAACATCTCCGCGTTGTTCACTGTGGTGTTAACCTGCGATGTTTGTTTGTTTGTCTTGATACAATTAGAGGCCTTGAACGCGGACGGGTCGATGCATGTTTCCCATTAAGAGCGCGCATTAAGTGGCCAGACTGAGTGGTCAGCTGGTCACGTGTCTGGTGGAGGTGGGGCGCGTGCACGGGACGTCTCACTTCATCTGTTTTGAGGGAGATGATGTAGCCTGTTGTTTGCATCGGTGCATTTTAATGACATTATATCAAATATCACACATTCAAATAGAATACAAAATAAATAAAAAGACTTTCATGAAATAAAAAATATTTAAATAAAATAATTATATTAAAATATTATTTAAATTAATTTTTAATTTAAATAAAATAAAAAATGAAATAAAACAATATTTTTATAAAATAAAATAAAAACATATTTAAATTAAATACAAATTAAATAAAAGAAAAGAACATTTATAAAAATACTTTTATAAAATAAAAGTACTTAAAGTATCTTCTGCAGAAAAAGATCCCCCAGTATTATTATGTATGGAGGCATTATATCAGTAATACACAGGTAGAAGTGGAGCTATAGTTCTAACTACTTTATATACTCTTTTTTTTGTCCAGTGTTTGCCACTAGAGGTCGGGCCCCTCCAAAAGGGTCACGAGAAGAATCTGAGCGGTCGTTAGAGCTGTAGAGTAAAGATTACAACGTTTCCCTCTGAAATGTAGTCAAAATGGAAATACTCAAAACTATAAAAGTTACAGTACAGTATATGTATGCAAGAAAATGAGCACCAAGTAAATATAGTGGAAATATTTGTTTAAAAAAACAATACTTGTCCATGTTTGTTCACACCTCATGGTGAGATGCAGCTTCAGCTCTGTTTCTGAAAATGTGATTTTCTTCAAGCACACAGAGCATGTGAAGCAGCTTCACATGCCGCCGCCCCCCCCCCCCCCCCCACACACACCCTTCCCCCCGGGACCTTGAGAGAAAGAGATAGCATTGGTGGAAAACAGGATTCACATTTCTAGCTACAGTCTAATCCAATAAGATACAGTAATTTAAGGGTCTCACATCCTGCGGGAATGTCCTGCACACGGTTGTTTGTTGTTTTTGTTGTTCATGAGTCTCACGAGGAGATTAGCCCAACGTTAAATATTTTATATCACAATTGCTGCAGAAACGGAGCTTTGTGGTCGACATTCAAATTATACTTTAGTGGGATAGTTCAACCAATTTGGAGAAAAAAACTAAATGTGTCTCTTGTTGTCAAGAGTCTATGAGACGACCACTATTTAAACGTGACGCGGGTTAGCTTAGCATAAAGCCTGGCTAAAGGGTCCCGGTTCAAAATCTCTTAACCTCCCGACAACCAGACACCAGAGTGCTCTCGATTGTCTCGTCACCTCTCAGCGAGGAAGGGAACGAGTGTGTACTTTCTAAAACGCTGCACAAATAAAGTAATTAAGTTACTCAAACTCAAGCCAGTCGTTTCCTGTGAAGACAAAGTTTATTTTGAAAGGTTCATAACAAGTAATAAGCGTAAAGTGACACGTGTTGGTATTTGATAAGATATCATTCATACTGTTGTTGGAGAATATGTTTAAAATCAAACCTTTCACAATAAAAGCCCGAAACATAAAGTATTCACAGTCAAGCATTTTTAAAATTTCTATTTATGTTTTTACAAATATAACCTCCTAAAAAAATCTCTCCCTGCTTGCCCCCCTCTCACTCTCCCTCTCTCTCTCTGAAATGGGTGACATCTTCTCGAGCTAGACTTCAGCAGAGAGAATAACAAAGATGACAGATTATTTTTCCACTGTCTTGTTGCCGTGGTAACCTGCTGAGTCTCACTGGAAGAAAGAAAGAAAGAAAAACGCACCCTTGCCCAGCAAGTTTAACCTCTTCCACTGCCTCACTTCCCACGCCCGCTGCTCCTTTATGGACTGGAGGAGGAACAGCAACGGCTGCTGCTCCTCCGGCAGCAACACAAACATTATAAAACACTCTGAAGGCCAGACACCTGAATTAGAGCATGCAAGGACCTCTTCTTTATCTTCATGAGCCTCACACATGAGCGTGGGACCGAGTGTGTGCAGCCAGCAGAAGGCTGTATATCATCTTGCATTGAAATTAGATTTCCACCCAAATAACACATTTCCAGTTTGTTCGAACATGCCGATAAAATCCATCTGGAGGAAGCGTTTTGTGAAATAAGATTTATTTCCAACCCAAATGGACCTCAAGTGCAAAGCACATGACAGGATGTAACTGCCTCTTAGTCAGCTCTTACAAGCAGCATCAGAAACACACCGGGGCAACGGGCAAAAAGGCCCCTATGAAATATAATGTGGCCCCTGATGTCACTAGAGGGGCAAAAAATGCCCCATAATGTCTTCTAATAATTATGATAATTTAATAGAGTTCTGTTTTTGTCCTATCTGTGTTGCCTGTACAATAGGTACACACAACAAATCAATAAATATATTTTTCTATTATAAAAAACAAAGAAATAAGTTATAATTGTTAATAATTGTTTAAATAACAATACATAACCCCAAAGAAATAAGAATACAATTGAATATAACAGTCTGATTTATGTTTTTTGTTTGTTTTGTTAGAACAAATCTAAGAAACACTTTGAATCTGTAGACTACAGTCTAATAGCATTATTACTGTCTAATAGTCTTATTACTGCCTAATAGTCTTATTATTGATATGTCTATGACACTTGCTCATATCCTGTAAGCCTAAATAACTATATTTATTATTTGTGAACAAAGGTTAAATGTTATTTCACAAGTTTCCAAAAGTGCCCCAATTCATATATAAATGCTCCTGGATTTCAGTCAGTGGGGAAAAAACTGACCCCTAAAAAATAAGTAAACGTCTCCCCTGTCAGAAGTCATACTCCACAGAGACTAACAGATGACATTTGTTTAAGAGCGATACCGATCACCACAACATACAGCGAGCAGTTTAATGAACAGTTAACACACAAACCCTCCAGCCCGGCGTCACGGCTGCATTCCCTTCACATCGTTGAGTCATTGCTCACTGGGTGTGGCCTTCAGCTCACGCTGCCGCTCCTCTCTTTCCTTATCAGAGTCTGCTGCGTGGAGAGAGGAGCGAGCCGGCCGCGGTCCAACCACACAGAACCAGAACCGTGAGTACACTTAAAAAAAAGGTCAAACTAAAAAAGTCGTAGACCTTCTGCCTCATTTGTGTTCAGTTTGTTCGACCGGTTTGATTCTTCTGAAGCTGCGTTCACAACAAAAGCGTTGCGAACTGTTCACGTGATGAGATCCCATGATGCAAAGTCAACGTACAAACAAGAGCGGTTGCGTTAGACGCAAATTGCGCATTGCGAATCTTCAACAGTTTTTAAGATTTCAACTTTGGCGAAAAATTCACCCGAGTCGCGAAAGCCAATCAGCGTTGAGCTGCTCCGCCATTGGTGAATCTAACTGCTGCTACAGTGGAGACGGACGAGACAGTGTATATATAATAATATATATATATTATAATAATATATATATATATATAAATAATAATATATATTTAAAAAGATATATATATATACACATATATAAAAATAATAATATATATATATATATATTAAAGTTATGAACCTAAACACGAGGGCGTCAGATGTTCTGTCGTTAGTGGGATGTCCTCAACAAGTATAAAGCAGAACTAGTGGTTTGTTCTTCATGGTGGATGAAGGTAATGATAACTGTTTCCACGGAGATAAGCCGAGTGAAGCGAAAAGTCACAAACGCGGCTTCAGAGGAGGTTTTCTTTAACCATCCCAACAGACGACTCGTTTCTTACCTCGTCAACGCGTTTCCCTTTCAGCCGGCGAGACATCGGCGAAAATGGCGAGCCAGCTGCAGCAGCTCGTGGCGGAGAGGAAGGACATGGTGGAGACGGTGATGGAGGTGTTTGAACACGGCGCCGAAATGGTGGCGAGCATCGCCGGCGACCTCTTCCCAATCTTCGCCATCGCCGCCCCGATCGTGAAGCTGGCCCTGGACAACGTGGAGAGCAAAGAGGCGGCGTTCATGAAGGAGCAGTTCCAGAAGGTGCGCGATCGCCTGGAGGGCGTCTCCGAGGAGATCCGGCGGATCAACGAGGAGATCAAGAAGAGCGGCTTGGACGCCGTGTATTTCCCCGTGGAGGAGAACATCACCAACCAGTTCAGGAAGTACATGGACATCCTCAACGCCAAACCCAAATTCCGCGAGGTCAAGAAGAAGCTGTTCCTGGAGCACTTCGCCAAGAGCGGCGGCGACAAGAACCTCATCACGCTCTACAACTCCGTGACGGGGGACAACTTCTCCGGGGAGTCGGTGCTGGAGATCACGCTGAACTACGAGGAGAAGAGCCGCCGGCCGGTGGAGGACTTCTGCGCCCGGCTGAAGAAGCTGTTCTGCGTCGGGCTCATCGCCCTGTTGGGCCACGCCGCGCTGAAGGGCTACGGCGAGGAGGACGCGCTCCTCATAGACTGGGGCGAGAAGATGAAGACCGTCCAGCTGAAGATGAACGCCGTCATCGAGGACTGCATCGTCGGCTTCCCCAAGCAGGCCGAGGCGGACGCGCGCCGGCTGGTGAGAGACGAGGCGAGCGTGACCAACCAGCAGCTGGCGGACGCCATCGTGGAGAAACTGAAGAAGAAGTACGACTGGGTGGGCTGGTCCGTGAGGGTCTTCCGGACCCCTTCGGGTTTGTTCGCCAACAAGAAGGATTACCACTGCCCGGTCGGGAAGAGCCGCTTCCAGGTGCCGTCGTCGGACGAGAAGCTGAACGTCTGGGTGTCCTACAGCGCCTCGCCGGAGCCCGTGGACGCCGCTCGCATCCAGCAGCTGATCCAGGGTCAGAAGAAGCCCACGGTGGTGGGCGTGGCCGAGTTTCTGCACGAGAAGCTGCCCGGCTCCTGCGTGGTCCACACGGTGAAAACCAGCAAGGACCTGGGCTGCTCCTGGAGCTTCAGCGAGGAGCTCCACTACTGGGAGGAGCACAGGAACTTCTTCGTCTGCGCTCACTGCGCCTGAAGCGGGAAACACTCGGAAAATATTGAAATGCGACACCGTTTGTGCCTTAATTCAGGAGCTTCTTTACTGGATTTCTCTCTTTTTCTAAAGATGTAAACTGTTAGTTTCTTGTAGTCTGGGTGAATCACATCAGGTCAATTTAATATATATACATATATCCACATATATATACATACACACACACAGGGTTTGTACGGTCATGGAAATCATGGAAAAATCATGGATTTTTTTGATTGTTATTTCCAGGCCTGGAAAAGTCTGATAAAAAAATATTTACTCCCCAAAAGTTTTGGAAAAGTCATGGAAATGTGTTATATTCATATTTTACAAGATGATTGGTCATGTACATTTGGTTTAAAGTCCTGTAAACCCGTTGGTCAGCATGTGTGTGACCCCTGCACACAGGCCAACACCACACATGTGTTCTTAAGGAGTCTCATAATAAGTGCAGCATACGACTCCCCGATCCTGAGAGCCTCGATTTAGATCAGGAGAAACTTGAATTAGGGTGAAAGGAGGAAACCTGAGGGTGGCGTCCCTCTCACAGGACGGACACACATGTGATAGATGTCACATCAACAGAAAGTGACTTCTTTAACTAACAACCGTGACCTTTTGACCCCATTAGCGGATTTCTCTGCGCAGGCTCCGCCCCCTTTCTTCAGGCTTTTATATCACATGTCTCTTTTTGTTATGAAGTTTCTCAATCCTGTAAATAATCTGCAAGATCACAGCTGCTGAGGAATTCTGCTGTGTGATGGAGGAGTGTGTGTTCGCTGTAAGTTTCAGGAGGACGTGATTGTTTTGCTTTTGGGTTGTTGACGTAGAATCCGGCCGTCTTGCATCGTGTTGCCGGCGGTGATGAGCGGCGATGACCTCGCACGGACTGACAGAAACCGTCATTTGGATTTCACTTCCCGTATTCCGAGAAGAATAAACCTTATCCACCCCGACCACAAAGTAGAGACGGAGTAGAGGCGGAGTAGAGACGGAGTAGAGACACAAAATGTGTACAACATCAACACTGCTGTGTAGAGGCTGAAGGGAGACGCCACTGACCTGTTAGTTTGTTTTTTCAAACTGCTGTAATCTGAGTTCTTTGTGTATTGTTTAATGTTATCACCTACACGTTTAAGAATGTCCTTCAACTTTTGTTATCGAAACTAAATTATTGATAACATCTTGCACTCGTTTTTCATTATTTCTATTTTCATAGAATAAGTTTTGGATTATCAGCGTCTCAAGATTCAAAATCCTGTTCAGTGAATGTCATGCAGCTTCCAAATAAACATTAAAAAGTCTATTTGTGTGACTGACTCAGTTTGCTAGTTATGACACACACACACACACACCTGACTGTCTGGTGACAGGAATACACACATTTATACAATCTGATTTAGTCTTTTTGGGGTGATGAAACCTGCTATAAGTAAAATAAGACCTGGGAAACTGCAGTGTCAATCATAATGACAGTGTTAATCATTAATTTGTTCTTCACTTAAAGTTCAATTATTATTATCTTACATCTTAGATCTTACATCTTACATCTTAGGCGGAACGAGAGAGGAAAGGATGTTCTGGTTGGCGTGTTGGGAAACGCCCATCGTGCTCTATAATCACGCGGTTGTGGCTTTTCTATCTTCGGGTGAGTGTAAAGACTCGGAGCCAGAGAGGAAACAAGTGCAAAGGAAAACAAGATCGTCCTCTGGATGTATTTTCACTACGAGTTGCAAAACGGATGCAAAAAAAGTCATACAATTCATTAAATTATATATACTGTTTGCTGCGCTGCCCCCTTGTGGCCCAAAAAAATCAATTTCCAAAAAAAAACATACAAAATTAGCGAGATAAAAAAAAATGTCAACCACAATCTTCTTGATTTATTGACTTTAGTCCTAGAACGGCACGGTTTCACCCTCCTCTGGCCCCCCTCCTCACATACCAACGCGTGACCCATCAAGCTGCATTCTGACTGCCTCATGGAAAGTCCTCCTCTCTGGAGCTGCAGTCAGCTCTGGTATTCAGCATGTCACCCGAGGCTTCCTTCAGACCCGTTCACACGTTGGTTTTCTTTCACACATTGTACAAACAGCGACTCCGACGTCTGTTTTGCACTATAATATAACACACACACACACACACACACTAGAACTATGCAAAGCCTTCAGTCATCATCTCCACACACATATTCTTCAGCAGTGGATCATGTGGCCAGCAGGTAAACTATGAACACCTTTACAAATGTACTTTTAAAAACACCTTAATGTACCACATGGGAAGCTCATCACGTTCATCACAACATGAACATTATTCAACGTGTGAAAGATCCACATCGACTTTTGTTTTTGGGGATATTTTACAAGTGAAATGCAAGATATCCTAAGACAGTTTTACATCATTACCCATGAATTCACATGTGTGAATGTTATGTGAGTTATTTGGACAGTTCATATGTGAAATAATGTCAATATCATATTGCTTTTAAGTCTTAGAAAGTTGGGTTTTAAGGGCTCAAAGAGCTCAACGTGGTAATAATTAAGGTGCTCAGTACACATTTTCCTGCTAATTTGTAAAATGTATCGGCCTCCAATCCTGTGTGTTGATCTTACCTTTAAACAGCGGTTACGTAGAACAACACAGACATACCTGCGGCTCGGCCTTAAGCCTCGCGGAGTGTTCTTTGGAACTATTGCGCAACAGGAATTCAATGTGAGTCAACAACGACATCTGAGGCACCTGCTGTGATTTAGATGAGAGCAACAAGGACAGGTGCCTCCGTCATGGCCTCATGTTCCAGTTGATAACGAGAACCCAATGAGGGTCCAATTAACTCCAGTTAACTCTGAGTCAAACTTTTGTTTTTCAACTGCATTTTTTAATTTTTATTTACGAATGATTTACAAAATATGGGATTGTGTCCCTAAAATGACTTAAAACAATATCAAATTAATATATATATATATTAATTTGATATTGTTTTAAGTCATATGTGTGTGTGGGTATATATATATATACAAATAAATACACATATATTAATACAATATATTAATACAAAATTAACAGGGTTAATATCAGTATTTGATTAAATAGAGCTTGCTCCTTCTCAAAATAAGAACACGTGTACATGTACAGGTAAATGAACGACACAGCATGATGTACACGAGTGTGTCTATTTTAGAGAATGGACCCCACCTAGTGGCCAACGGTGTCATTACAGACAACAGTCCTGTAATACATGGAGGTTAACATTAAGCATCGATTCAAATGTATTATGTTATGCAATATGCACCACATCCACATCAATGAGTTGGCTAAGTAATGGAATACAAAAAAAAGTGTGTATTTCCTACGAACCTCTAGAGGTTTTCTATATATTATACGTATATTTATAGACATATATTTATATTTAATATATGTATAATATATATATATTATTATATTATACATAACAAAATATGTAGAAATACAAAATAAATATAATATATATCTACATACATATAAATATATATATAAATTCCGAAAAAAATTAATTATATATATATAAATACTTAGATATATTTAATATATGTTGTTTTTTTGTAATTTGTATATATATTAATTATATAAGTATTTATATATAAACGTATATATAAATTACAAAAAACAAATATGTATATACACACACATATATATTAAATATATAAGTATTTCTATAGACACATATATACATACATATATATATGTATATAAAAACAGTTCAAATGAAGGAATTATGATTAAATATTCTTCAAATGAGTAAATCAACCTTTAGTTCACTGCATATTAAATGGAAGCTCGTGTATTGTTCAGTGAGTGTTCAGCATGACGAGTCACTTCAAACAGGCGTGGTGCGGTTGTGCAATTTAACAAAAGGGAAAACTGGAAATTCCCCTTCAGATTACACGTGACACCAACACACAAGTATCCTGAATCAACACCGCCTTTAATAAAAAATAAACTTTCATCGGTTCTTTTTGTCCGCGTTTAAAATTACGGTAGATAAATGGACAAAGCCCTTTTGAAATAAGAAGTTTGAGGTCATCTTTCTAATTAACTCGTGCCACAATTCCATCGAGTAATTGACCCCCAAAATGTCAGGATGTCCACGTCAGTTGGATTGAGACTGCAGAGTAGGTTCCTTCACAATAAAAGCTCTGAACACAACCAATAAAACGAGGTTCCTTCACAGTAAAAGCTCTGAACACATTTATTATTTTTTTTAACATAAACATAATTTCTTAAGCTGATACAATTCTTCGGCCACGCTTTGCAGACTGAATGTAAAGTACGGAGCAGAAATACACCAAAATATATGAAACACTTAAATCACTTGTGAAGAAATATTTTTTTATTTTAAAATAGCTAACAAGACCACCAGTCCATGAATGTACGTGTCCGTTACACAGACACACACACGCAAGCTGAACATAAGGCACATTACCCGGTAGAAAATGATAATCAGCAGAAACAGATTTTTACAAAATATATATATAGATATACGGTCTAGTGCAAGGTTTTCTAAAAAGAAAAACTACTCCCAGAAGTTCGCCAGAGACAGTAAAGGCTGAATTTGTGTAAATCATTCAAACTCTGGCACATAGAATCTACGGTATAAATGCACATGGTTATAGTTCCTGGTGACTGACGGCACAAAGCAGAGCTCTCTAGGCTGTGGGTTGACTGGTGACTTCCTCCAGCAGTGGTTTGTAGTGTTCTGGGTCTCCCGTCTTCTATTGGGAGAACATTATATCAGGTAAACTGATGGGTTTTTATTTATTTCAAAAGGTGCAGAAATAGTGATTTTCAAAGCGCTCACCTCCTTTTCTCCCTTCACGCCTCCCTTCAGAGCCTTTATCCCCAAAACGGCCGAGCTGATGACGAGGCAGAGCTCCAGGGCCGACAGCACGATCAGCAGAGCGGTCATGCTTCTTAAAAGCATCTGGTGGGACACACACACACAGGAAAACTCAATCGTTCCAATTTTCTTATGTGCATGTTATAATGTGGCTTCATTTCGCTCCGCATCGTGTGCATAACTATGACTTAGTATCTGGAGATTACAGGACGACCCCGCTCTGATCTCACACGGTGCTGCGGGCAGTAATCTGTTGACCAACCAGGCTCTGTGATCCGATGAGGAAGTTCATCTAGATTTCGGGTACCAGTGTTTAAAAAAAATATATTTCTAGTATTTAAAGACTTTTTCCACACTTACCAGAGCCAGTGCTTTGCCCTCCAAGCATTTCTCCCTCATGTGCTCCTCCCCGGGAGATGGCATCTTGGTTGTCTGTCCGTAGCTTGACCTGAAGTCGTCGTCATAATAATCGTTCCTGCACATCCACCACAGCCCGATGGACGCGATGTTGATGCTGTAGAGTACGATGGAGGCAATGGAGAAGGCCACGCCCCCTAGGTTCAGGATCACATTGACAATGACCTACGAGGAAACAACACAAAACACATGACAGGGTTCATCCACATGACCAATGAACAGGTTCATCCACATGACCAATGAACAGGTTCATCCTCATGACCAATGAACAGGTTCATCCACATGACCAATGAACAGGTTCATCCTCATGACCAATGAACAGGTTCATCCACATGACCAATGAACAGGTTCATCCACATGACCAATGAACAGGTTCATCCTCATGACCAATGAACAGGTTCATCCTCATGACCAATGAACAGGTTCATCCTCATGACCTATGAACAGGTTCATCCTCATGACCAATGAACAGGTTCATCCACATGACCAATGAACAGGTTCATCCTCATGACCAATGAACAGGTTCATCCACATGGTGTGTATGCATACAGACTATTCTAGATCAGAGTCCTCCTTTTAGGCAGGGACTCGATCCCAAATTCCACTTCTGGCAAAATTCTCCTCCGTTGTATTAGTCTTATTAAAATAAGAATACTACTTGATGACAATCAAATAAAAACAGTACTTTTTAAAAGACAGCATGAGGAGCAACGACTCACCAGACATGGACTCGGCCACTTCTCGGACAAAATGCCAACGATGCCAAACAAAATATTCTAGAGAGAGAAAAGACAAAGAGAAACGTAAAGATCAGTCCTCCAGAACACAAACGGGTCATACGTGTCGCTTCCAGTATGTTTTCACTAATATCTTGTATTTGACCAAATACCTCAATATCACTTCTATGACAATATTTCAGGGTTTGACAAATTATTCACCGGTAATGTGGATAAAATAACGAATTTAGAGCTTATAAAGGAACAGCAAGATCCCTTTTGTTGGGGTGGGTTTCTTTACACTTCGCAAGTGAGTTTGGGGTAAGTATAAAAGAACAAGTGCAAATATTCTCTCGCTTACCAATGCTCCGATCCACACGGGAAACATGGTTTCACCCATCATCCACGAAGACCCCCCGTGGCTACAGAGAAGGATCACTCCAAGGCCGATGTTGAGCAACCCGACCATAATGTGCATCGCCTGCAGAGGAGGAAACACGGCGTGAACCACGACAAACACCTGCACGCTAGGACTGCAGTAAGGATGATTGAGTGGCGAAACAAGACTAAATATGTGTTGTTTTAATGCAATGTAGCATACAAGCTTTTAAGCAGAAGTCAACAGAGCAACTTAAGACATCATTAAGCTTGCAACTCACCCCCAGTGCTGACTGGGCCTTTCTCTGGACCGTCTTCAGGTGCTGAGACACAGAGCAGCACACCGGGCTGTAGCAAAGGCCTTTGAGGATTTGGCACAGTGGAGGGAGAACACTTTGGGGGTCAGAGATCATGGTGAACACGGTCACCCCATCGGCCTTGGTCATGGTCACAGACATCCTGCTGGCTGCTGCGGGCTGAAAGAGACAAGACAGTATCGAAATTACAAATATATAATATATATATCATTAAGTTGACTTCAACGCCTCTTTAAAAATAGTTTAAATAGCATGGCTGTTGTATTCATACTGTATTAGTTTGAGCTATAAAAATGGCTTAAAGGTGTAACTGGTTTGCTTTATGTAGGTCAATTGTGTTTATTGACAACTTCAATATGGAATCATATATATAGTGATTATATATATATATATATATATATACTTCAGGTTCAGCCAAAAATGAGAGACGTTTCTCACGGAGTAAAGTGACATTGCGCTCAGTGCTGCCACCGGTGGCCGAAAGCGGTATAGCATTATAACAATTAATTCACTTTTTAAACAGATTGACGGTAACTATAATTCACTAAAAATAATAACACACACTATGATAATAGGTTTAGTTCACTATGATCCCCAACATGTACTGCAGTAATGTTGCTTCCAGCTTCCATAAGCGGCACTGAGCCCTGAAGTCCGTGGGCGAAGAAGCTATATGCGCCATCTTGGATTGATTAACACAAATCTGACGCACCTATTAAGTCGTATATTTGTATTCATTAACACCCGCCTGAAATACGTTTTCTCCCCAGATAAGTTACCAATAACTTTCACTTTCCTTTCCTCAATCAACACGTTTGAGGAATCCTGGGTGTCTTACGTGTCTGGATTCACTTCGCACGGCAGCGCAGGTGTTACGGTTCAACAGGCGACCCTGTTAACTGGCGACTTTTCAGCTCGATGGTGTTTTGAGCCCTCACCGGCACCTTCCAGGCAGCCGCTGCCTGGAAGGTGCCGGAAGGTGGTCCCGCCCCCCAAAACTCTGATCCAATCAATGCGCTACCCCCCACTTGGATCGGAGCGCATATTCAAACCCACTTGGAGCGCATTTGGGCGCATTGCATATTCAAACCCACTTGGAGCGCATTTGGGCGCATTAACCCACTTGGTTCAACAATTTCAAAGGCGTAGCTAATATATTTATATTTTTGGGCGGCTAATGTTGTGGTAATGTTATTTCAACCTGCTAGCTAGCAGATAGATTATGCTAATCTTAGCTGTGGTAATGTCATTTCTACCTGCTAGCGAGCTAAATCTGGTTAAAACATTAGGTAACAAAGTAAGATTAATTACTGTAGATTAATCACTGTATTTTAGTGATTGTTAATGGTTAGTGGTAATCTTTCAAATGATGCCTGTGAGGCACTTGACGTTGAGACTGGTTGACTTCCAGGCTGCTTTGGAATAAGGATACCTCTGAGGCAGCCACCAGTTTTTGGATAACTCTGAGGCATCATAGGTAGTGTTGACTGCCAGGCTGCCTAGTCGTTGGTATACAGGTTAACTCACAGGCATCCAGTTGGTTTTAGATACCTGTAAGGCATCTAGATGGACATTAAGAGGGGCTGACTCCCAGGCTGCTTACTAACACTGGTTAGCTCTCAGGCAGCCAATTAGCTTTGGATGCCTTTGAGGCACCTGATGTTGAGACTGGTTGACTGTAGACTGATATCCCTTAGTTAAATTGTCCTCATGCCTCCTCATACAGATAGGCCTATTGAATAAATCTGCCAGATTATTTTTAACATTGCATATGCCTAACATTATGTGATAATACTAATCACACTCATATTGCCTTTCTCTTTCAGTTTATGAAGAAATGGCACCCAGGAAGGGTAAGGTTCAACCTAGACCTACTTTAATGACTAAAAAAAGTCTCTTTCACACACTGACATTTAACAATGACTTCAATAATTCCCCCAAAAATACTTATTATTTCCTTGCAATGTCTTTATACAGTAGGACGGAAGCGGAAGGCCCTGCAGGTGTCAAAAGGTGGTAAGTTATTCTTTATCTTGCCATCTGGACTCGAGTACTACAACACTAGTTCATCTCCTCATAAAGCAAATTTGGTTACTTCTTGTGACTTTATAGGACCATCTGCAAAGATCGCAATTTTCCACCAGTCACCACTGGTTGGTGGAGCCTCCGCCCCAGCCCCAACCCCATCTAGCCCTGCTGCTCCATCCACCCTTCCTGCCCCATCCGGCCCTGCTGCTCCACCATCCCCTACTGCCCCATCCCAGCCGGCATTTCAGAATGTCCACAGCCTTTTGAGGACATGCTCGGGGCATCGGAGCAAAAGGTGAAGTGCACAGCTAGGCATAGGTTTCTTCAAGACAGGTTTATATTTTTAGTGGTAGTGTGGTAGTAACAGTGCTGAGACCATCTGTGATGGGATCTGGGAAAACCAGTCACATGGTGAAATTTGACCTTTTGGAAGCTGACTTCAAGCTTGTTTCAAATATTTTTTCATTATTTGTCTGTTTCAAATGTTATGATTGCCCAAAGTCAGCTGATCAGTTAGATTTCATGGAATAGAATTTTGACAAAAACAACTTTAAAGAGAGGGGTTCTAAATAGACTGGCTGGTTGAATAAAGCACATTTTAACACATTCAATTAATGAAAAACAAGTAGATATGTTTAGGGATGATAGACAACATGTTATAGAATAATAATTGAATCAAAACCCAATTTCACCAAAATACTGAGTTTCGACCTACTAGTATTTTCACTCTAATCTCAAAAATGTCCCTTTTCACCATGTGACTGGTTTGCCCAGAGCCCATCACAGTTTTGGGTTATAGGAACATCTGTTGGGATGGCAGTCAAGACAGAAGGGCTATGTACAGACATTACATGTGTACAATACTGTACTGTATGTAAAGAAGATGAAATCATAATATTGTTACGAATAATATTGTTGAAACATTGAAACCTTCTTTGAGTGTGACTCAGAAATTATTTTTACAAAGATACCAGATAACGGTGGAGGAGATCAGGAGGAGGACTGCTCCACCTGATTGCAAACTATTCAAAGACAGACCACAACAAGCGGCAGATACAAACTGTCCATCACGACGGGGCATTTAAGCGCAGGCGAAGACAGCGAACCCGTAACTAGTCTTTCCCCAGTTTTCCGACCTGTCCCACACTGCCCCAATAAAATATTTAGATAATATTTATAGTGTATTAAATTCTGCCATCCTTAGTGCTTAGTAAACTAAGCTGTTTGCGTGTGAAATTTTGTTTTACCATTTTACTGTGTGTATGAGGGTTGTACTTGGCCTTTATTTTCAATAAAGAATATGTCACACCCATCAGTCATGTCTCTCCTCCATCATGTGTGTGTCCTCTGACGATACATTTTTTTAAAATAATTAATGTAAGTTGGGGTTTCATTAACTTGTAACACTCTACTGGAATAAACCCTTATGTGAAGCTGTAGAAATTAGTGTTGACATATTGTGTCACCATGACTATTTGCCTTAATCCACATGCCTAACATGTCGGATCTGTAATTTACACCATGCGATTTCAGGCCCAGCTAGCTAAATTATCAGACTAGTTAAATCAAGATGCCAAGTTCAATACACTTCCAATTCACAACACATACACAGTGATGTAGAACATGAAGATATTTAATTAATGAACACAACAAACAACAAATTGCTAATTGTTAATATTTTCAATGTGTGTCAACACACTTTTAAAATATCCACCACCACCTCTACCATTCCTGGCCCCAAGGTGTGCGTGAGGAGGTCAAATTGATCATTTGACCTCACCTGGTTGGCGAGTGCTGGAGCTGTTGTCTGGAGGAAAAGATAAAAACATAAATTCAGGATAAATAATGTCTATTAAACCTGTCAGAGCCCATATATAGGATGTGGAATATTGCAAATTACTTGAACTCCGTGGCTCTCTCTGTGGCCACAGTGGGGTCTGATGCCGGCAGCATGGCCACTTCTTTAAATTCGATGCTCCTGGCAGCCAGAGCACCGACGGAGGAGCACAGGTCCTTGGCTTCGCCTTAACAAAAATGGGAAAGACATATCATGACACGAACACAGTATTAAATTCAGATTTGATGCACATACCAATGTGACAATGAAACACTTATTGACACTGGGGTGTAATAGTTTGGAGCTGGCTTTCTGAAGTTCTTTATTGATATAAAGTAGTCTTTAAAGTCTTTAAAGTAGTTCTTTATTGATATAAAGTAGTCAACACTACCTATGATGCCTCAGAGTTATCCAAAAACTGGTGGCTGCCTCAGAGGTATCCTTATTCCAAAGCAGCCTGGAAGTCAACCAGTCTCAACGTCAGGTGCCTCAAAGGCATCCAAAGCTAATTGGCTGCCTGAGAGCTAAGTGTTAGGAAGCAGCCTGGGAGTCAGCCCCTCTTAATGTCCGTCTAGATGCCTTACAGGTATCTAAAACCAACTGGATGCCTGTGAGTTAACCTGTATACCAACGACTAGGCAGCCTGGCAGTCAACACTACCTATGATGCCTCAGAGTTATCCAAAAACTGGTGGCTGCCTCAGAGGTATCCTTATTCCAAAGCAGCCTGGAAGTCAACCAGTCTCAACGTCAAGTGCCTCACAGGCATCATTTGAAAGATTACCACTAACCATTAACAATCACTAAAATACAGTGATTAATCTACAGTAATTAATCTTACTTTGTTACCTAATGTTTTAACCAGATTTAGCTCGCTAGCAGGTAGAAATGACATTACCACAGCTAAGATTAGCATAATCTATCTGCTAGCTAGCAGGTTGAAATAACATTACCACAACATTAGCCGGCCCAAAAAATATAAATATATTAGCTACGTACCTTTGAAATTGTTGAACCAAGTGGGTTAATGCGCTCCAAATGCGCTCCAAGTGGGTTTGAATATGCAATGCGCTCCAAATGCGCTCCAAGTGGGTTTGAATATGCGCTCCGCTCCAAGTGGGGGGTAGCGCATTGATTGGATCAGAGTTTTGGGGGGCGGGACCACCTTCCGGCACCTTCCAGGCAGCGGCTGCCTGGAAGGTGCCGGTGAGGGCTCAAAACACCATCGAGCGACTTTTCAGCCGGACGACTTCGCTGTTGTAGTTAAAGACGGCCGTTGGACAAATAGGATAGAGAACGCGTCCTCGTGAATGCCTGCTTGGTTTATTTGTGTAATACAGTGTGATATACATACTAGTATATACTATTAAATTAAACAATGCGGTATTCACGAGGGCAGCTACGTGTTCACTTCCTATTGTCAACAGCTGTCTGTGATTACGACAACAATGGACGCGTTCGTTTCAAAGTCCCGTCAACAAGGTCGCTTCATAAACCGTAACACAGGGCCATATATATACCTAATAAAGTTTCATTCGTCTCCTTTTACAAACCGAATCAAACATTAGAAAAATACGTACCTGTTTGCGTGTGTCACAATGGAAAAGAAAGCTAAAACTATTGCACTCTTCCGGGAAAAAGGTTGTTGCGCAGTTATTGTTTGGAAGAGGGAAGGAGGGACGAGCCAGGAGGCGAGCCAGCGTGTTTCCAGAAGCACCTCCCCGAGAACTGCAAGCACACTTAACCCGTTGCTGCACAGCAGGATAGAAACGTACTGTGTTTGTGTTGATCATATCTTTATTCTTTGTTTATTTAGCTGTTCGACTGTATATGTTTTATGAAACCAGATTAAAGCTTAATTGTCGTGGCGATGACTGTCTATGAAAAGTGGTGAGAAATACACAAATAAGTGTAATAGAAATAAATGATGAACGGTTCAAGAAAGATTATCTTTGACATAACAAACTAATTCAATTCATTACATTTTTATTTTATTTTGTAAGGATAACAGCGATACCAGAAGTTAGCATTCTTAGTTTAACCCACACACTATTTGACTTCTTGCAAATCCTATAAATGAGGTTCGATCGCGGAAATCATTTTATTCAACTTTTATTACATTTTCTAACAGAAACATAATTTCTTGAGCTGAAATAATTCTTCGGCCACGCTTTGCAGACTGAATGTAAAGTACACAGCAGAAATACACCAAAATATATGAAACACTCAAATCACTTGTGAAAAAATAGTTTTGTAATTTTAAATAGCAAACAAGAAGACCACCAGTCTATGAATGTGCATGTCCGTCACACAGATACACACACACATGTGCATGAACCTCCCTTCCACTTACACACAAGCTGAACATAAGGCACATTACCCAGTAAAAAAATCATAATCAGCGGAAACAGTCCAATATATATACAATATATATACGATCTAGTGCAAGGTTTTATAAAAAGAAAAACTACTCCCAGAAGTTCGCCAGAGACAGTAAAGTCTGAATATGTGTAAATCATTAAAACTCTGGCACATAGAATCTACGGTATAAATGCACATGGTTATAGTTCCTGGTGACTGACGGCACAAAGCAGAGCTCTCTAGGCTGTGGGTTGACTGGTGACTTCCTCCAGCAGTGGTTTATAGTGTTCTGGGTCTCCCGTCTTCTATTGGGAGAACAATTATATCAGGAAAACTGATGTTTTTTTTAAAAAGGTGCAGAAATATTGTGATTTTCAAAGCGCTCACCTCCTTTTCTCCCTTCACGCCTCCCTTCAGAGCCTTCATCCCCAAGACGGCCGAGCTGATGACGAGGCAGAGCTCCAGGGCCGACAGCACGATCAGCAGAGCGTTCATGCTTCTTAAAAGCATCTGCACACACACACACACACACACACACACACACACACACCAGACTGAGGACCGGGTGGAATAACTATGGAAGTGAGGACCACCCTTTCTGCTATATTTAAAAATAAATGAATGTTGCATTTGAGCACCAGGAAGCTGCCCCACTAAAGTTCCCACCTCAGATTATTTTTATATTAAGAATTCAAATTAAATCAATCCTGACCCAGTTGACCATCAGAGTGAGGACCGTTTCCTAGAGGGCGCTGTTGGGTTCATTTTTTATAATGGAATAGTTGACCATCCTTCTCTCTTATGCTGCAGTTATTATTTTGTATGTGATTATGAAATAATAAATAGGTGTGTCTGGTTTAAAAAGAGTGACCATGTGATGACATCATTAGAGCGCTGCATAAAGGGACAGGTGATTGTTTATGGATATCATTATTGATAGACAAACGTATTATCGTACACTTTCCAAGAAAGATGCAATGAACAGTGTCTCCTGAGTACAGAATTGATTTATTTAAACAATTACTATTATAGAACAATAGGTTGCATGAATTGTTTTCTAATGCATTCACACGGCTTTAGAACACTAACAGTGTTCTCACCCTCAGTCTCTCTCTTCTTCCTCTCTCTCTCTCTTCACAGAACACTAGGTTGCATAAACTGAACACAACTGTCTCTTCTCTCTAATATAATTTGTGGGACGCTTCCCTTCCATCTCGCGTCACAAAGTTGTTGTGTACAAAGTCGTTGTGTACAAAGCTGTTGACTCTGGTTCCATACGACCTGACAGCTGTTTTGTGACAGCGGTCTTTTCCTCGTCCACGTCCTCTTCATGTGTCCTCTGGTGGCCTACAGGAAGTAGAACATGTCACATGACACACAGACCTCAGTAGGGATGGGCATCGAGAACCGGTTCTGTTTTAGAACCGGTTCCAAGTGAACCGATTGTTTGGGATCGTTAGCCAAATTCTTTAACGGTTCTGCGAACGGTCCTCTGTGGCGTTGCGCATGCGCGAACTTTTTTAGTTTCTTCAGACTTTAGCAAACATGGCAACGAGGCAGAAGCGCTCTAAAGTTTGGCTCTATTTCACAAGACAAAATGACAACTACGCCACTTGTAACGTGTGTCAAAAGTCTATTTCGTCGAAGGGAGGAAATACAACTAATATGAAGAAGCATTTGAACACGCATGGAATTAAATTAAAGGAGTGTTATGTGTTCGATGCATGCAGCTCAGCTGACGTCGGCGCTTCATCTCTTTCTGTCCAAGGTAAACTCCTCCAAAGTGATCACAACCACTCACTGTGTGAAGCAATTTGCCTTTATTGTGTGGAGTCGATCAAGTTATCTTCTGTCCCTTCGTTTGAAGCACACATTTTAGCTCCGGCATTGGTCCCATTATCGATCACTTCACGTTTGGATTTAAAGTCCAGTTTTGAGAAATGTTTGATCGTAACGGTATTAATTATTGGAGGGCGTGTGTTATCAGCAAACGTTCGCGTTATCGTGTTAACCCATTATTAAACTGAGCATATCGATTTTTAATCCATTATTAAACTTAGCATATAGCTAGTTTAGCTACAGAATCTTCCATTGTCACCCTACATTGAGGCAGAGGTAGTGTTTGCCTCCCCTCTTAATGTGGCTTTATGTCAGCTCAGCAAATTCAGCGATTTTGTTAGTGCCATTTGTTTCATTGTGTAAACCAGCTTTCACTCTATAAATAATCTCCATTGCCATCCAATTTAGCTGATGAGGTTCAGAGTCAGACCGGTTCAGTAAATGTGTATGTATACATACTGTGTGTGTGCAGCATTATATAAAAGAAAATTAATGTGAATAAACCCGTTTGTGCTCTTTTTTTCACCCCTTGCCCAAAAGAATCGATATGAGAATCGATAAGGAATCGAATCGATAAGCAGGAATCGATAAGGTATCGGAATCGTTAAAATCTTATCAATTCTCATCCCTAGACCTCAGTGTGGATGTGTTCATGCAGACTCTGACACATGACACTACTTTACCATTTCCTTAACATTTCTTTACCATTTCTTTCTCATGTCTTTAGTGTTCTCTTCTCAGCAGCGTTCTCCTGGGCTGTGATCCACAGCTCCACATCCTGCTGGTCCAGGAGAGATGAAGGTTTACAGCATCAGGCTGGAATATAGAAACACACGGTTACTACGGTAACAAGGCCTGGTGTTCTACTCTGGTACTTTAATGTTCATGAATGGACAGGTGAATGTGACGACATGAACAGGTGAATGTGACGACATGAACAGGTGAATGTGACGACATGAACACGTGAATGTGACGACATGAACAGGTGAATGTGACGACATGAACACGTGAATGTGACGACATGAACAGGTGAATGTGACGACATGAACAGGTGAATGTGACTACATGAACACGTGAATGTGACGACATGAACAGGTGAATGTGACGACATGAACAGGTGAATGTGACTACATGGACAGGTGAATGTGACGACATGAACAGGTGAATGTGACGACATGAACAGGTGAATGTGACGACATGAACACGTGAATGTGACGACATGAACAGGTGAATGTGACAACATGAACACGTGAATGTGACGACATGAACAGGTGAATGTGACTACATGAACAGGTGAATGTGACGACATGAACACGTGAATGTGACGACATGAACAGGTGAATGTGACGACATGAACAGGTGAATGTGACGACATGAACAGGTTAATGTGACGACATGAACACGTGAATGTGACGACATGAACAGGTGAATGTGACGACATGAACACGTGAATGTGACGACATGAACAGGTGAATGTGATGACATGAACAGGTTAATGTGACGACATGAACACGTGAATGTGACGACATGAACAGGTGAATGTGACGACATGAACACGTGAATGTGACGACATGAACACGTGAATGTGACGACATGAACAGGTGAATGTGACGACATGAACAGGTTAATGTGACGACATGAACACGTGAATGTGACGACATGAACAGGTGAATGTGACTACATGAACAGGTGAATGTGACTACATGAACAGGTGAATGTGACGACATGAACACGTGAATGTGACGACATGAACAGGTGAATGTGACGACATGAACAGGTGAATGTGACGACATGAACACGTGAATGTGACGACATGAACAGGTGAATGTGACTACATGAACAGGTGAATGTGACTACATGAACAGGTGAATGTGACGACATGAACACGTGAATGTGACGACATGAACACGTGAATGTGACGACATGAACAGGTGAATGTGATGACATGAACAGGTGAATGTGACGACATGAACAGGTGAATGTGACGACATGAACAGGTGAATGTGACGACATGAACACGTGAATGTGACGACATGAACAGGTGAATGTGACGACATGAACACGTGAATGTGACGACATGAACAGGTGAATGTGACGACATGAACACGTGAATGTGACTACATGAACACGTGAATGTGACGACATGAACCGTGAATGATGAACAGGTGAATGTGACGACATGAACAGGTGAATGTGATGACATGAACAGGTGAATGTGACGACATGAACAGGTGAATGTGACGACATGAACACGTGAATGTGACGACATGAACAGGTGAATGTGACGACATGAACAGGTGAATGTGACGACATGAACAGGTGAATGTGACGACATGAACAGGTGAATGTGACGACATGAACAGGTGAATGTGACTACATGAACACGTGAATGTGACGACATGAACAGGTGAATGTGACGACATGAACATGTGAATGTGACGACATGAACAGGTGAATGTGACGACATGAACAGGTTAATGTGACGACATGAACAGGTGAATGTGACTACATGAACAGGTGAATGTGACTACATGAACACATGAATGTGGCTACATAAAAATAACTTACTAGTTTTTTCCCCACCGCCTTCATGCTTCCTCTCCTCTTCCTTCTGAGCCGGGCTTCTTCCTGGACTCTGGTCTACAACAGAAAAGACAAACTTTAGTTGGTGGGAGTTAATAAATAACACCTCAGGTATATTGAATATCAAGGTTTATGTTTAGTATTTGATTGTTCATGAGTGGTTAATTTGTCAATGGCTGACATTACTATCGGACTAGCTGGCTGCTAATAATTAAAAAGAAGACAACGTACCATCAGCCCCCTCCCCGCCTCGCTTCCCGTCCGTGGGACGCCAGTGAAGACGATGTGGGACTTTTAGCTGTAAAGTTAGCAGATTACAATACAAGGGCTTTTGTGAGTGATTATTTTCTCTGGTAAATTGTGAATTTTAATTGGTTAGAGTGTGAATGGAGCTTTTTAATTTTACTGGTATGGCTATTGATTATTTTTTAAGTCACAAAAAGGTTTTACAGATAACCTTTCAAAAAAAGTAAATATAATCCCGAACATGTATTTTTTGTACAGTTCCTCACTCACTCTCCACATCCGAGCCCCGTCCTCATCACTCTGGTCCGGTGTGTCCTGGTGGAGGAGAGGTCAAAACCTCCATCTAAAAAAACAGAGTGGAGTGAAATTTCTATCCAGCGTTGGAAAGGAAAGCCTTCGGGCTCTGAAGCTCCGTCAACCGACCCGTCCCCTCTCTCTCTGTGTGACCCACGCACGAGCTCACGGAGGAGGAAGAGGAAACCCGACTGATTCATCTAGTAGTTTAAACTAGAGGGTTAAAGACGCAGTGACTATGGGCTGCATTGTGGGTACTGGGACAATATGATGACATCATTATGAAGCCTGTCTTCTACCCTAATGGTAGATAGGGCCCCGAGTTCTTTACTTCATTTAATTGTGTTCTTATAACTAACTTATCTCTATGTTATGAGTCTTGGATCCATAGAGTACCTCACAGATATAACTTACTGACTGCTCTACTAATGTAACTACTAAATAAACATAATCACCTTTTTAAAATATTTATTTCTCTGCGATAATCGGGGGCAGAAATACGTTTAAAGTACTAGATGAACCAGTCGGTTTCCTCTTCCTCCTCCTGTGAACTGGTGTGTGATTCACACACAGAGAAAGGCAGCCGGTCGGTGACGCGGTGCGACAGGACTCAAGGAACTTTCACCATGATTTAGATTTTGTGAAAAACACACCCAGTGAAGCCCAGAGCCCACAGGGTTAACCCTTGGAGATAATTAACACACCCAGAAACCAATATAACATTACATACAACAGTGTCCCACTTTTTAAAATAAAAAACAGGAATATTAAGTGTCTTAACTTGTTGTTGCACTATGCTGCATTAAACCAAATAACCTTCTTTCACACTTTTCACTTTGACTGTGATACACAAATACACACACACACCCCAGTAATACTTCTTAACTAAGCCGTCAAACTAAACCTTAAAATAACAAAAGCTAGAATCATGCTCGGCCTGTTGTGCCAGAAAGAGGCAGATATAAAGATATAAAGCAGTGTTATGATTTCTAACAAGCTAACATGGTGTGTTCAGTACCAATGAACCACTAATCACAGGTAAACTATCCTGATAATTACATCATGGAAATATTTTTATATATATTCTTACCTGCTGTGAAACGGAAGGTGGTTGTTCCGGTTGACTCCGATGACGTCTCAGTGGCTCAGTTCTCCTGGAGCCTGGAGGTTCTGCAGGCCCCGGGTCAGGCTTCATGCTGCAGAACTAGGCCTGAAGCAGACGTTCACGTGTCTCAAAGCCGGTGGGGGAGAGGCGGACTCACTCGAGCTTCAGAGCAGCGCAGAGCCGCAGCTGCAGGGGTCGGGGCCTCCTGATGGGCCATCGTTTAAGTCCCCAGCGCAGCGCAGCAGAGACACCTCACTATGAGTTTCACTCTCCGGCCTACAGGCTGGTCTACAGCCTTATGGTGAACGTTTATCATTTATCAGCACAGTTAGTAATTACACAGTTTAATCCCCTGTCATAAGTAAAAGTTCTGCATTCAAAATGACCAAATTAAAAGTTCTACATATATCTTAACCTTTTTAATTATTATGTTATTTTTGCTTCTCTTTTTGATATTTGACCAATATTATTGGACCTTTGAGAACTTACAAAAAATGTCCACACCATTCTTTACTGACTGTTCTGCAGGTTTGGAGTGTTTCTTACAGTGTTGTTGACAATGAATATGCAGTGACAACAGCATATGTGATCATCATTTGGATAGGGTTTGCTGATCTAGCTTTAAATGGCGTAGACATTAATGGGTCCCAAGTAAGAATCTCCGGTCCATTACCTGTAGGGTGACCATATCCATAACTCCAAAAAGGAGGATAGTATGCGGTATTGTTTGAGGCTGTGAATAATTGGACTTTGCCATGCTCCCCTCTACAATACAACGTTGTGTGATTCTACAAGATGTCTGTGTAACAGAATAGGAACAAATAGTCTTGAAGAGTCAAAAAGAGTTTGTTCACAGTATTTGTATTTATTCACATTGTGGTGTTCAAAAACTGACCATTGAGATGAAAAGTGCTGAGTGCCTCAATGCATAACATCCATCCATCCATTGTCATCCGCTTATTCCGGGATCGGGCAGCAGACCCAGCAGGCTGACCCAGATTTCCCTCTCACCTGCAACATTTTCCAGCTCATTCTGGGGGCTCCCGAGGCGTTCAGGCCAGCCGGGAGATAGAATCCCTCCAGCGTGTCCTAAGTCTTCATAACATGACAAGCATAACATTTGTGGACTTAAGATGTCAACATTAAATCACAGGTCACATAAATAATAAAGAGATACATTCATGTTTTAAAAGCATAAAGAAAACCAAACAAATTTGGTTAACATTTAACGGCTCAAAAAGTAAAGATTGTCTAAAGTGCTTCAGTCTCTTGGGGACTTGTGAGCAGCGTCTTCGTGTGCAGCAGGCCACCTCAAGACCAACGGCCTGTTCCTCTCCTGCAGGGACACACAGCAACAAGACTGTTATCAGAATTCACACATCTGTATAGTTTCAAACCCAATGAATATTCATATCATATGTAGCCCATTCATAAAATCAAAATGCTGCATTAGAAACCAATTAGGCTTAAGAACTTCCCAAAGGAAATTAGTATATTTTCTCAATTTAATTCACATCAAACAAACTGCATCATATGGAGTGGCTGCCCTGACACAACATTATGATAGTGTATCTGTTTGGGGAATAAAACATCAGACTAGTGTACTCACTAAATAGTTA
This sequence comes from Pseudoliparis swirei, assembly GCF_029220125.1. Lineage (NCBI taxonomy): Eukaryota > Metazoa > Chordata > Actinopteri > Perciformes > Liparidae > Pseudoliparis > Pseudoliparis swirei. Next base: position 5,920,844 of record NC_079409.1, read on the forward strand.
CTTCTCTATTTGCAATACTGGAGCTAGATCTGGCTGTTGGCCGCCAAAGAGACCTTGATTCTGAAGTCCTTCAGACACGACCTTTGACCCCAGGAGGAGGTAAACAGTCCATGCCCCACCTCTTGTACTTCATGGTGCCCATCTGTTACTGTCCCTAACACATTAAACACATGTAATAAAACAACTGTTATAAGGTCATAATCTGACAAAAATCACTCATATTCACTATTTATAGCTTGACTGTCTAGAAATGGGTTAACATTCTCTCTGAATCACTGTATTGTGTTATACAACATTAAACAAAGTCCTAAGCTGTATTGCCGTATTTTTAAAGACAATACACGAAGTATGTCTTGTTACTGCAGAGGGTATATGTCAAGAAATGCTCATTTCATATGAATTTTAGTTTCTCCAGGAACCTTATGATTAAATATGGTGACTCCATTTTTCATGCCGTAATTTCACTCATTTTACTAAGTCCTCCACAAACAACAAGCATGTAATCACCAAGCACAACCACTCAAGCATAGCATGTGTGAGTTTCATCAACTTACCATGTTTAGTTTAGTTGTTTGGACCCAAATTGTCGAGCCGAGCTGCAAAATCGTCTTTTCCGGGACTCGGAAAATAGAAAATCTGGATTGTTCGGCCTAAATCCGGACGTCTGGTCACCCTAATTACCTGAGCTCACTCAGTTAGCAGGGCTCTCAAGTTTTGAAGACAGGCAAGCGTGACATTTCCATCAGCACCCGATGCTCACCTGTGTGAGCATCGCAGCTGAGCGTTGCGCGCGCCGGCATCGAGCCGAGAGTTGTTGCCGGGGTGGGGGGGCTAGTGACTATTTTTTTGCTCCATCCCGATGCGCGCAGACCGGCGTCTGAGCTCTGCAGCGGACCAATCGATCGGCGTATTGAGCACCCCTGCATTCAAGCATTAAATAGCCGAGAGGTTTTTTCAGCGTGAGGAATTCGATGTATGGCGGGAGTGCGTGAGATAAGACCGAATTGCGTGAGTCTCACGCTCAATGCGTGAGACTTGAGAGCCCTGAGTTAGTGTTTGGCTAATGTAAGGTCAGCTCAATGGTAAAGCAATAGGGGTGTATTTTTTACTGGTGAGGTATAGGGGTGCAACGGATCAAAAAACTCACGGTTCGGATCGTTCCTCGGATCAGAGTCACGGATCGGATCATTTTTCGGATCAGCAAAAAAAAAAATAAAAAAAAATAGACAAGACAAATAAACATGTTTTGTCTTTTTGTTTATTAACACTTTTAAATTATTCAATTGAAATATATAAAATCAACTTAAAGTGTACAATTAACATCTTCTTTTCAACATAATCAATGAAAAACAACTTAAAGTGCAACATAAAAAGGCATATCTCCTTCCTTTAAACATGGACCAATGACCATTAATAAAAAACAAATTAAAGTGCAACATAAGAAGGCACATCATCTTCCTTGAAACAAGAGCATTATTATCAAAGAAGAATTAAAGAAAGAAAACAAAGCATACATGAGCTTATAATTTTAAATTCATTTTCAAAAAGACAAGGGTGTCTACATTGTCTGGGGAGAGTGTGGACCTCTTTGCAGTCACTATGTCCCCTGCTGTTGAGAACACTCTCGGAAGGAACTGAAGAGCCTGGCACAGCGAGATAGCATCTTGCCATCTTAGCAATATGAGGGTATTTAAACTCATTGCTTTTCCACCATGTCAGTGGATCACCATCCACTGCAATGCCGCTTGCTGCCAGGTAGAATGCCACCTCCTCTTTGATGTCAGCAGGAGTCTTGCTGTCCATGTCTTTGCTGGCAAGGTCTCTCCAAAAGCTCTGCCAACGACTTCTTTTGTGGAGGAGATGTGTCCAAGTTTGCTCCTGTTGGCTCTGCAGCTTGACCCTGCAGAAAAGAATAGGTCATTAATTAAACCTATTATTTATTTTCATGTTTCATAAACATGAAAATGCGGCAATAACATTAAATGAATGCCATTATTACTGAAAATAAAAATGTATGAAGATTTAAATTGATCATTTTAAAATAATGTTTTTTCCTTTACCTCATCACAGTCTTCAGTGGCCAGACTGCTCACAATCTCAGTGGTGAGGTCACTGTATGTCCTCTGGCGTAGGTCAGGGTCTATGCGAGACAGGGACTTAAACCTTGGATCCAGGGCAGTAGATCTGTGGAGGTAGTCCTGTAGAGTAGGGGGTGAAGTGTATCTGGGCTTCAGGTCCTCTCTAATGGCAGTCTTGACATCTTGAGTGATGGTGCTGTCTTCCACACTTGGAGCCATGGATTGTAGAATCCTTGTTTTCAGCGGAAGGATCATTGACACAGATGGTAACGTTTCAGTGCTCAGCAGAGATGTAACAGTTTTAAGGGGTTTAAGCACCTGGAGGACCTCCTCTGCCACTCTCACATCATCATCAGAAAGGGTTATGATGTCTTTGACATTTTCTTTAGGGTCTTGTCGGTCAATGCAGAGTATATAGCTGCCTGCTGCTCCAGATAACGCTCTAACATATCATAAGTGGAGTTCCACCTTGTTGGGACATCATGTATGAGCTTATGAGTAGGCAGCTTTAGCATTTCTTGCCTTGTCTTAAGCACATGAGCAGCTGTTGTGCTTCTGTGGAAGTAGGAAACCACCTTCCTGATCCTCCCAAGGAGGCGGTCCATCCTATTGACTGAGATTCCTTCTGTGATGCCAAATTTACTACATGTGCAAAGCACCCTATCTGTGGGCCCAGTCCTGCCTCATTCACTGCATTTATTTGATTTTGGCATTATCAGTTGTGACTGGGATATTAGTAGTGGGCCTCTTTATCTTCCATTCCTCCACTGCTTGTGTCAGTACCTGCAAGGTGACTGCCTGTGTGACTTCCGAGGGCGTGTCTGCAGCACCGGACTTCTCATCTCCCAGTCTGCTGTGATGAAGTGAGCGGTTATTGTCACATAGCTCACCGTTCCCCTCGACGTTCACCCGCCTGTTGTGAGTGCAACAGAGGGTGCTACAGCCAGCTCATCCACCACCTTTTCTTCTCCTGCTCATACAGACCTGGCACAATATTATCGCTGAAGTGGGTGCGCGACGGATGTCGTAACGTGGCTCGGCACGTTCAGCATGTGTTTGAATCCATGTTTTGCACAACGGAATATGGCCTCATGTCAGCACCTATAAACAGACCGATAGCGTTTGTAATTGCTTTAGCCCGGTCTGATTGTGGAGGAAGGGCTGCTTAAATGCCGCGGTGATGAGCGGTTGTTGAGCCGCTTCGGTTTCACTCCCGTCAGTGAAACACCGGGGTGATGTCGCTGTAAATGCGTGGCCATGCTCGATGTGTTTCCACTGTTGTATGACTTTCTTGTGCCACAGTGCCTACACACCGTCACGGTTTTATCCACCAACCTCTTTCCTTCTGAATTCAATTTGACAGGGAAGCCAAAATGCTCCCAAACAGGGGATTTCCATGTGGGGCGTTCTAGTTCTTCTGTTCCTCCGCTCGCCATGACCACGCTGTGTTGCAGGTTTTTCTTTATGTTAGCAATCGCTATGTCAGCCACGTGTTACGGCTGTGTGTGAACTGAGCATGCGCACAATTTTTTTTTCTTCATAAATCAATCCGCGGATCATGCGCGTGCCGAACCGAAATAGATGATCCGAACGGATCACGGATCAATGATGATCCGTTGCACCCCTAGTGAGGTATTGTGAAGGCACGTATGACACCAGGAACCAGCTGATACCATAGATAGAGGATACGGAGATGGAAGAGGGCCACAGACTCAGACTAACTTTAGTGGACACTTAACTACATTATGACCCTTACCAAAAGTTTCCAACCTCAATATGGCTGTGAGAAAGTTCCCATGTCCAGTTCACCAAGCTATACAGAACCACTATATAAACCAACAAACTCATGGAAGGGCCTCTGAGCAGCAGACCCATCAAGATGTTAAACTGAACCAATGTACTACAAACCCTGCACTGTAGCTCCTGAGAGAAGCAGCATGAAGCATTTTATGTACGAGTTCTGAAGTCATGAAGACTTGTTAGCTGAGTTGTATGAGAGCAGCTAGCACTTTAACGTAGCTACACAATGCTATATATAATCTCTAAACCACTGACTCCCACAGCAAGTCATGGGATTATGTTGCATCATTAAAAACGTGTTTTATTGTGTTCTGTGATGAACAAAGCTATACACATTTACACTGAATGATACCGCTATGGAGGGGGATTAGTGGCTACCATAGGCCTGCTAGCCTCTCTAGCAGGAGACAGTTAGCTGTTCAAATACAATGAGGTTACCAAGTCTGTGTTGACCTGCTAAGATGGTCACTCTGTTTCGTGGTCACGTTGTTGAGATGGTCACTCACTCTGTTACGTGGTCACGTTGTTGAGATGGTCACTCACTCTGTTACGTGGTCACGTTGTTAAGATGGTCACTCACTCTGTTTCGTGGTCACGTTGTTGAGATGGTCACTCACTCTGTTATGTGGTCACGTTGTTGAGATGGTCACTCACTCTGTTACGTGGTCACGTTGTTGAGATGGTCACTCACTCTGTTATGTGGTCACGTTGTTGAGATGGTCACTCACTCTGTTGCGTGGTCACGTTGTTAAGATGGTCACTCACTCTGTTACGTGGTCACGTTGTTGAGATGGTCACTCACTCTGTTATGTGGTCACGTTGTTGAGATGGTCACTCACTCTGTTACGTGGTCACGTTGTTGAGATGGTCACTCACTCTGTTACGTGGTCACGTTGTTGAGATGGTCACTCACTCTGTTACGTGGTCACGTTGTTGAGATGGCCACTCACACTGTTACGTGGTCACGTTGTTGAGATGGTCACTCACTCTGTTACGTGGTCACGTTGTTGAGATGGTCACTCACTCTGTTACGTGGTCACGTTGTTGAGATGGTCACTCACTCTGTTTCGTGGTCACGTTGTTGAGATGGTCACTCACTCTGTTTCGTGGTCACGTTGTTGAGATGGTCACTCACTCTGTTACGTGGTCACGTTGTTGAGATGGTCACCACTCTGTTACGTGGTCACGTTGTTGAGATGGTCACTCACTCTGTTACGTGGTCACGTTGTTGAGATGGTCACTCACTCTGTTACGTGGTCACGTTGTTGAGATGGTCACTCACTCTGTTACGTGGTCACGTTGTTGAGATGGTCACCACTCTGTTTCGTGGTCACGTTGTTGAGATGGTCACCACTCTGTTACGTGGTCACGTTGTTGAGATGGTCACTCACCTGTTACGTGGTCACGTTGTTGAGATGGTCACTCACTCTGTTACGTGGTCACGTTGTTGAGATGGTCACTCACTCTGTTTCGTGGTCACGTTGTTGAGATGGTCACTCACTCTGTTACGTGGTCACGTTGTTGAGATGGTCACTCACTCTGTTACGTGGTCACGTTGTTGAGATGGTCACTCACTCTGTTTCGTGGTCACGTTGTTGAGATGGTCACTCACTCTGTTTCGTGGTCACGTTGTTGAGATGGTCACTCACTCTGTTACGTGGTCACGTTGTTGAGATGGTCACCACTCTGTTTCGTGGTCACGTTGTTGAGATGGTCACTCACCTGTTACGTGGTCACGTTGTTGAGATGGTCACTCACTCTGTTACGTGGTCACGTTGTTGAGATGGTCACCACCTGTTACGTGGTCACGTTGTTGAGATGGTCACTCACTCTGTTACGTGGTCACGTTGTTGAGATGGTCACCACTCTGTTACGTGGTCACGTTGTTGAGATGGTCACACTCTGTTTCGTGGTCACGTTGTTGAGATGGTCACTCACCTGTTACGTGGTCACGCTTGTTGAGATGGTCACCACTCTGTTACGTGGTCACGTTGTTGAGATGGTCACCACTCTGTTACGTGGTCACGTTGTTGAGATGGTCACCACTCTGTTACGTGGTCACGTTGTTGAGATGGTCACCACTCTGTTACGTGGTCACGTTGTTGAGATGGTCACCACCTGTTACGTGGTCACGCGTTGTTGAGATGGTCACTCACTCTGTTACGTGGTCACGTTGTTGAGATGGTCACTCACCTGTTCGTGGTCACTGTTGAGATGGTCATCACCTGTTGCATGGTCACGTGTAGCCCAGATGGTCACCACTCTGTTACGTGGTCACGCTTGTTGAGAAGGTCAGCAAACATCTGAAAAGTGTCTCTGTGTGTCTTGAAGTCTGCACCAAACCTGTGATCTCATTTCTCCTGTAGCTTTACAATTTACACCAGCATACTTATCTCCACTGAATGTTGTGCAGACACTAGTCGGGTGTAGCTCAGTGGGGAGAGTCCTGTAACCATAAGGTCCCCGGTTCGATCCCCGCTCTCCCCATAGTTCATGTTGAACTGTCCTTGAGCGAGACACTGAACCCAGTTGCTTCCTCACTCACTGCAGCACACTGCTCCTTAAAAATCGTGAGTGTGACAAAAATCGTGGGGTTGGGGGCCACAAACTATTGTCTGCGAGTTTGAGATCCCTGCTTTACACCCACTTACATCTAATAAAAAGAGTAATTAGATTTTTTTTTAACTCAATTTATAATATTTGTGTATATCAACATGATATTTAATAAATACTATTGATGTTTAAATATGATGGAAAATATACAGCAGGATCGGAAATACCAACTGTTGATAACAAAATCACAGTATATTGCTGACCAATTCAAGTGTGCACTTAATGTCCTCTATCCCGAAAGGTAACACTGACTGAAACCTTATTGATACACAATCTGACCTGTGATGATAATAGTCATTCCTCACATCTCAGTTATACATGAAGACCTCAATTTTGAATTAAAAATAAGGTGCAGTTTACTTTTAAAGTAGATATCAGGAAGGTTTTAAAATAGTTTCAAATGTAAAGCAATTATTATTATTTTATATTAAGTAAAAAAGCTACATTTAATGTACTAAAATAAAAATATATAATTTATTAAAAATAAATAATACATTATAATTTTTTAAAAATATATATTGTATTTCATTTAACTAAAACAACCTAGTAACTCTCCTTTTCTATTGTAAACATTGCTTTGGGCTAATACATAGGACATTCCGATAGGGGGCGATAAAGAGCAGAATCGTGAAATCCACTAGGGGGCGATAAAGAGCAGAAGTGTGTGTACGGTGTACACACACTACAAACACGTCAACATTTTTTTTCTGTTTACTATCTTTCTGAGGTCCAAGCTGAAACTTTGAGAGAAGCATTTTACCACCCTCTAGAGCAGGGGTGGGCAAACTTTTTGACCTGTGGGCCACAATCGGTTCTAAAATGTGACAGAGGGGCCGGGCCAGGAGCATTTGGACACGCAATGTAATTTATTAAACTGGAGATTGCGTCTGTTTTTTATACATTTCAATTTAAGGTGCAAAGTTAAAGTAATCAACATTTACTGGAAAGAGATCAATGGAATCACTTTCAACATTTAAAACAAATTATTACCCAACGAAATACTCAAGCTCAATAATTTCTAATTGTTTTAAACCCAGCAAAATAATGGACGGATTGTCCTGAGAGATAGACTGTATTAAATATCCTGCCTGCAGCAGAAACTAGAAAGTGATCTTTAAATTGAGGGCGATGTGCGGCGTTATCTGGTCAGCATGTGTATGAACCCCGTCACAAACAAACCGACAGCGCTTTACTCGAGAAAATATGACCCTAAAGCTGACAATTGAAGTTCGATTTTTAAAAATTATTCATATCTCTTCTGAAAACACACCTTTACTCATGTGGACGAACTGTTTTGGTGTTTGAAATTGGTTTACCAAAGGTCATAGGTTCACAAAAGCAGTGAAATATCTTTATACAATGCTAGATACATGTAATTGCACCTGTCCATCCTGGAGAGGGATCCTCCTCTGTTGTTCCTGATCCGATGTGAGGTCAAAGGTCAGGGATGTCTATATGCACAGATTGTAAAGCACTCCGAGACAAATTTGTAATTTGTGAAATTGGGCTCTACAAATAAACTGTATTGAATAAATGAGGAAAACCAAATTTTGTATTAACATTTTTTTTGTAAAAATGATGTGGTCTGTCACATTCACCAAAATGATAAAGATGGGACTGAGAAATGACTTCATATAGCAGATAAAGTTTCATGGGGTGTGTGCAAAAAAAAAAAGACCATTACATTTTTTATATGTATTGTACATTAAAAAAAAAATTCTACATTATATACATGTTGAGAAATAGAAAACAGAACACAACTATTGACAGACTATTTACAATATAGCTTCACTATAATAACATCATGTTATCGTGTCACGAAACCTCTTTGCTGGCCGGGCAGGTGGAGCTGCAGGTTGAGCTGCAGGCGCTGGTGAATCCTCTCTGTAAAATACAAGACTAGTCAGCACCGCGCGCACGTTACGGACACCGGGACGGACACCGTGACACGTAACGTGTAGTAAAGACTCGTACCCGGTGCAAGTGGCTCTCTTCTGGCTGTGTGTTCCTCCTCGTGGCTCTGCAGCCCCTCCAGGCTCCGCGCTGCTCGCCAAAATCACTGCAGCTGTTTCTAAATGAGCCGCACCTGTGTGGTGGGCGGGTCCTTTGTGATTTACTGAGTGTTCATTGGTTGTTTTTTTTCACAAAATGTTGACAGACAAACGGATTGACAAATCATGGTGAAGGGTTTTATGTGACGAGTACTTTCCGCGCCAACGCACACCGGAAGTAAACAAAGTCGCGATTTGGACAAGTTCGGCGGGCCGGATTAAAAAGCCTAACGGGCCGGATGTGGCCCGCGGGCCGTAGTTTGCCCATGTCTGCTCTAGAGACCATATCAGTGAAAACAAAGTGAGGACCGGCCTAAATGTCCTCACTTTGTGTTTTGGTCCTCACTCCAAAGGTTAAAAACTCGCGCTTGTCCTCAGTTTGATGCCAGTGCAGACACACACACACACACACAAAATTGTTAACATAACTGCAGTGAGTCGTCAGTGATGTAATGTAATACCGCAAAAATAAGACGATTTTTTTGATAACTAACATAAAATGTTTCCATAGATGCGAGAAAACAATATTACTTTTAAAGAGACAGAACATCATAACCAGAAGGCCTTTGGTTTCTTGGATTAATACACTGTGCGTCCACTAATGTTCTATCGATATTGTTTTTCCTGGATGAAATGTCAGATATTGTAAAACAAGTTTATATCAGGGTTCATACACATGTTGATGGGTTTCTAGGACTGTAAACCAAATGTCCATGACCAAAAACATTGTGAAGGCTCGGTCAATACATCAGTAATTAATATACCTTAAATAACAAATGAATTAGACAATAGTTTGATTCAAAGAATACATATTCTGCAGCACGGTGGCTCAGTGGTTAGCACTGTCGCCTCACAGCAAGAAGGCCCTGGGTTCGAATCCCGGTCGTCCCGGTCATTCCAGGTCCTTTCTGTGTGGAGTTTGCATGTTCTCCTCGTACCTGCGTGGGTTTCCTCCGGGTACTCCGGTTTCCCCCACCATCATAAAAACATGCACCGCAGCCTCACCCCGGTTCGTATGGATGTGAATGAATGTTGGTGGTGGTCGGAGGGGCCGTAGGCGCAGATTGGCTGCCACGCTTCCGTCAGTCTGCCCCAGGGCAGCTGTGGCTACTGATGTAGCTTACCACCACCGGTATGACTGTGTGTGTATGACTACTGGACTCTGAACTGTAAAGCGACTTCGAGTGTCTTGAGAAGCGCTATATAAAATAAATGATTATTATTATTATTATTATTATATTTGTATACATGTTTATTCTTTTAATCAAACTGCGTAAATGAACGTATGAATATAACAATTTTCCATGACTTTTCCAAAACGTTTGGGATTACATTTTTTTCAAGGACTTTTCCAGTCCTGGAAATAACAATTTTAAAATTCCATGACTTTTCCAAGTTATCCATGACCGTACGAACCCTGTTATGAATAGATATAAATAAGGCACAATGTCCATGAGGTGATGTCTTTATTCGACCAAGAGAGTCAGAAAACCCCAAAATGTTCAATCGCATACATTTTTGGGGATTCTGTTTTTTCCACTCATCCGTTGTACAAATTGTATAATTTGATGGCTGGAAAGAGTTTTTCCACACTTACCACAGCCAGTGCTTTGCCCTCATGTGCTCCTCCCCGGGGAGATGCAATCGTGGTTGTCTGTCCTACGTTCAGGATCACATTGGCGATGACCTACGAGGAAACAACACAAAACACATGACAGGGTTCATCCTCATGACCAATGAACAGGTTCATCCACATGACCAATGAACAGGTTCATCCTCATGACCAATGAACAGGTTCATCCACATGACCAATGAACAGGTTCATCCTCATGACCAATGAACAGGTTCATCCTCATGACCAATGAACAGGTTCATCCACATGACCAATGAACAGGTTCATCCATCCACATGACCAATGAACAGGTTCATCCTCATAACCAATGAATAGGTTCATCCACATGACCAATGAACAGGTTCATCCTCATGACCAATGAACAGGTTCATCCTCATGATCAATGAACAGGTTCATCCACATGACCAATGAACAGGTTCATCCTCATGACCAATGAACAGGTTCATCCACATGACCAATGAACAGGTTCATCCTCATGACCAATGAACAGGTTCATCCACATGACCAATGAACAGGTTCATCCTCATGACCAATGAACAGGTTCATCCTCATGACCAATGAACAGGTTCATCCACATGACCAATGAACAGGTTCATCCATCCACATGACCAATGAACAGGTTCATCCTCATAACCAATGAATAGGTTCATCCACATGACCAATGAACAGGTTCATCCTCATGACCAATGAACAGGTTCATCCACATGACCAGTGAACAGGTTCATCCACATGACCAATGAACAGGTTCATCCACATGACCAATGAACAGGTTCATCCTCATGACCAATGAACAGGTTCATCCTCATGACCAATGAACAGGTTCATCCTCATGACCAATGAACAGGTTCATCCACATGACCAATGAACAGGTTCATCCACATGACCAATGAACAGGTTCATCCTCATGACCAATGAACAAGTTCATCCACATGACCAATGAACAGGGTTCATCCTCATGACCAATGAACAGGTTCATCCACATGACCAATGAACAGGTTCATCCTCATGACCAATGAACAGGTTCATCCACATGACCAATGAACAGGTTCATCACATGACCTATGAACAGGTTCATCCACATGACCAAGGAACAGGTTCATCACATGACCTATGAACAGGTTCATCCACATGACCAATGAACAGGTTCATCCACATGACCAATGAACAGGTTCATCCACATGACCAATGAACAGGTTCATCCACATGACCAATGAACAGGTTCATCCACATGGTGTGTATGCATACAGACTATTCTAGATCAGAGTCCTCCTTTTAGGCAGGGACTCAATCCCAAATTCCACTTCTGGCTAAATTCTCCTCTGTTGTATTAATCTTTATTCAAATAAGAATACTACTTGATGACAATCAAATAAAAATGAGGAGCAACATCTCACCAGACATGGACTCGGCCACTTCTCGGACAAAACGCCAACGATGCCAAACAAAATATTCTAGAGAGAGAAAAGACAAACAGAAATGTAAAGATCAGTCCTCCAGAACACAAACGGGTCATACGTGTCGCTTCCAGTATGTTTTCACTCATATCTTGTTGTGGCAGCTGTCTCCAATTTGGCCTCGGCTGCTGGTGATTGGCAATCAGTCAGCAGCCGAGGCCGCCCTCATAAAAGGGCTCAGTGGAGAGTGGAGAGGAGAGTGAGCAGAGGTGCAGTGTTGCGGTCTGCTCGGTGTGTGTGTTGCCGAAATAAAGAGTGTTTCTAAACGGAACCTTGGTCTCTTTGGTCATGGCTGATCCTTGGAGCTTTTGGGGGAAACCCACGGGTCGCGGCGTGAGACCTGCTACACTTGTATTTGACCCAATACCTCAATATCACTTCTATGACAATATTTCAGGGTTTGACTAGTCACCGGTAATGTGGATAAAATAACGAATTTAGAGCGAATAAAGGAACAGCAAGATCCCTTTTTACGGGTAGATTTCTTTACACTTCACACTTTGCAAGTGAGTTTGGGGTAAGTGTAAAAGAACAAGTGCAAATATTCTCTCGCTTACCAATGCTCCGATCCACCAAGACCCCCCGTGGCTGCAGAGAAGGATCACTCCGAGGCCGATGTTGAGCAACCCGACCATAATGTGCATCGCCTGCAGAGGAGGAAACACGGCGTGAACCACGACAAACACCTGCACGCTAGGACTGCAGTAACGATGATTGAGTGGGGAAACGAGACTAAATATGTGTTGTTTTAATGCAATGTAGCATACAAGCTTTTAAGCAGAAGTCAACAGAGCAACTTAAGACATCATTAAGCTTGCAACTCACCCCCAGTGCTGACTGGGCCTTTCTCTGGACCGTCTTCAGGTGCTGAGACACAGAGCAGCACACCGGGCTGTAGCAAAGGCCTTTGAGGATTTGGCACAGTGGAGGGAGAACACTTTGGGGGTCAGAGATCATGGTGAACACGGTCACCCCATCGGCCTTGGTCATGGTCACAGACATCCTGCTGGCTGCTGCGGGCTGAAAGAGACAAGACAGTATCGAAATTACAAATATATAATATATATATCATTAAGTTGACTTCAACGCCTCTTTAAAAATAGTTTAAATAGCATGGCTGTTGTATTCGTACTGTATTAGTTTGAGCTATTAAAATGGTTTAACCTCTTCCACTCCACTGAGGACGCCGGCGTCCTTAAGACCCTCCCCTTCCCTTTAAACGGCTTGCTCACGCAGACCACATCAATAAACATGGGCATGTTTGGTATCCCAGCATTCAACACATCCTCATCTTTGCAAAGAACATATACATTTCAGAGCTGCCAACTTTTCAAAAAACCTTGGAGTGAGATTTTGTCGGGGGTGACCAATATGTTGCCGCGCACGCAGCTACAAACGTTGGTGGCTCAAATATCAGGAATCTTGATTTAATTTGGCGTTGTACCCATGTTGTACCCATGTTGTACCCTGCACTCTGGCCTGGCAAAGGTCTTTTACGAGACATCTTTGCTACCTTAAAGAATTAAAATGTTTTTTAATAACTCTACTTTCATTTACAAATACATGCCTAACTCTATTGCACAAATGTCCTGTCTTTATGTTAAATTCTTTATAATACATCTTACTTGTTCAAAGTGCTGTTTTGAATTTTTTTGAGAGGGTCCTTTTCCTAGGCCTGTAAATAAAGTGATAAATGCTATGTGGGCAGCCTTAACAAACAATGCTCTGATGTGTTGAGCATGCAGGATACCAAGAGGTTAACAAGGTGCTCTCCTGCTGCTTGTTATGACAGCTGAGTTTACATTCACCACACAAAATCACACGCACAAACACAACACATTATTTCAAGATTTAAAGTTTAAGAGAGTGAGAACTTAATTGAACCACATGTCATTAACAGGGCTCTTAAGTTTTGAAGACAGGCAAGAGTGACATATCTATCCAGGATGCTTTATTTTCATTGGTTGCTGGATCTTACCCAGATAGGTTTTTTTCTGATTGGCTGATAAGTGGCAACTCGCAGCAGAACTCCAGGGGAGCGCTTGATTCCTTCACGGTGAGGGCAGCGCGGCTCATGTTGGCGCGCTGCGGCACATTAAAACATTAAATAGCCGAGAGTTTTTTCAGCGTGAGAAATACGAGGTGTGGCGGGAGTGCGTGACTTAAGACCGAAATGCGTGAGTCTCACGCTCAATGCGTGACACTCTGGATCCTGCATTAACACACCAGTCTCTGCTCGTTGTGTCTGTTTGAAAATCTTCTTCTGTTGCTAACTCCGGGACTCTGGGGTAAATAGGATGTCTATGGAGCGAACAGGTTTACAGATGCGCTCCTTAGCGCCATCTATCGTCGCGGAGTTTGAAAAGAAACCAACGCGCCTCGGCCCAAAATCAGAATTTCTTTTGCCGTGAGAAATTGGTTGTGTGGCGTGAGAGCGTGAAAACATGCAAAAGCGTGTGTCACACGGCGAAACCGTGAGAGTTGGTAGCTCTGACATTTTCTTTTATTTCGTAATAATTTTTCACAAGAGGAGCCCAAACACACAATGTCTAAAGTCGCGATAAATGCAGCAAGTCGGGTCTTGCAACATTTCGACGGAGAAAACGTACAGAATACACTTTCTAAGTAGATGTATTTGCGGAGGTATTAGCGGAAGTACTAGCGGAAGTTAGCAAAGAGCTAGCGGAATCAGAAAAGGTAAAAAGTTTTACAAAAAAACTTGTTTTTTGGTGGGCTGTCTTCCCTGACAGTAACGTGTTGAAGCCAGGAGACCGCGCTGTCTTTGCCGGGCCATGAACACGGTGATTTGCTCCGTTTTTGTTTGACTACATTTTATTAGTAACAGTTAGGTTAGACTGTCAATCCCTTCGTCTACTCTAGAGGAGACTTACGGCTTTCTAACGACGTGTTGCATATGCAAATTGAGTCACACGTAACGGAACTCCTCTGAAATACGTGGGCGCAGCCAGTCTTCTCCTTACAGAATATATATGTTCATGTATAGAAATATATGTTCATACATACATATATATTCAGAGCTGGCAACTTTTCAAAAAACCTTGGAGTGAGATTTTGTCGGGGGTGACCAACATTTTGCCGCGCACTCAGCCACACACGTTGGTGGCTATAATATCAGGAAATTTGAATAAATGTGGCGTTGTGCCCATGTTGTACCCTGCATTCTGGCCTGGCAAAGGTCTTTTACGAGACATCTTTGCTACCTTAAAGAATTAAAATGTTTTTTAATAACTCTACTCTCATTTACAAAAACATGCCTAATTCTATTGCACAAATGTCCTGTCTTTATGTTAAATTCTTTATAATACATCTTACTTGTTCAAAGTGCTGTTTTGAAATTTTTTGAGAGGGTCCTTTTCCTAGGCCTGTAAATAAAGTGATAAATGCTATGTGGGCAGCCTTAATAAACAATGCTCTGATGTGTTGAGCATGCAGGATACCAAGAGGTTAACAAGGTGCTCTCCTGCTGCTTGTTATGACAGCTGAGTTTACATTCACCACACAAAATCACACGCACAAACACAACAAATTATTTCAAGATTTAAAGTTTAAGAGAGTGAGAACTTAATTGAATCATTAACAGGGCTCTTAAGTTTTGAAGACAGGCAAGAGTGACATATTTATCCAGGATGCTTTATTTTCATTGGTTGCTGGATTAAATCTTACCCAGATAGGTTTTTTTCTGATTGGCTATTGTGTAGCCCATTTCTTTTTTCTGATTG
The DNA here is from genome assembly GCF_029220125.1 of Pseudoliparis swirei. NCBI lineage: Eukaryota > Metazoa > Chordata > Actinopteri > Perciformes > Liparidae > Pseudoliparis > Pseudoliparis swirei. The sequence continues at coordinate 5,936,213 of NC_079409.1, forward strand.
GCTGATAAGTGGCAACTCGCAGCAGAACTCCAGGGGAGCGCTTGATTCCCCACGGTGAGGGCAGCGCGGCTCATGTTGGCGCGCTGCGGCACATTAAAACATTAAATAGCCGAGAGTTTTTTCAGCGTGAGAAATACGAGGTGTGGCGGGAGTGCGTGACCTAAGAACGAAATGCGTGACTGTCAGTTTGAAAACAAACCAACGCGCCTCGGGCCAAAATCAGAATTTCTTTTGCCGTGAGAAATGCAGGGCTCTCAAGTCTCACGCATTGAGCGTGAGACTCACGCATTTCGGTCTTATCTCACGCACTCCCGCCACACATCGAATTCCTCACGCTGAAAAAACCTCTCGGCTATTTAATGCTTGAATGCAGGGGTGCTCAATACGCCGATCGATTGTTCCGCTGCAGAGCTCCGACGCCGGTCTTGCGCGCATTGGGATGGAGCAAACCCCCCGTCAACAACTCTTTTCGGCTCGATGCCGGCGCGCGCAACGGTCAGCTGTATCGGGTGCTGATGGAAATCTCACGCTTGCCTGTCTTCAAAACTTGAGATCCCTGGAAATTGGTTGCGTGAGAGCGTGTGAAAACATGCAAAAGCGTGTGTCACACGGCGAAACCGTGAGAGTTGGTAGCTCTGTATATTTGTGTGTGTATATATATTATGTAGTATATACGTATATATACGACATATATATGTCACTATGTGTGTATATATATATCTATATATATGTCGTATATATTTATATGTATATATTATTTAGCAATACATCTGCTCTACTTGGAGTAAAAGTTATATTTTGCAGTGAAATTACAGTTCTTTACATTGATATATGTTGAAACATATCAACATGTAAAGGAAAACACCTTCAGTGTCTTATAATATCATTTGGGTACCATGTGTGCATTTGGAGTCTGCAAATGTCCTTTTTGGAGCTCCGCCTGGATCTTTTCATGAAAAACAATGTAGGATGGTCATACTTTGTCCTGTCCTCTTCAAATTTGAAGCAGGTGTTTAGTACTAGTGCAGTTACACACATATACTGTCCTTTTCCTGTACAGATACAGTCACAGGCAGTTATTTATACTGAAATATACTTTTTTATTTTAGGCGGACAAAAATCTTACATTTTTACTGACTTCAAAGGCCCACTGCTCTGTTTCTGTATGACCTAAAGGATTTTTGACACTTTCACAAGTAATCACAAGGGTAATCTTTCTAGAAAGCCTTCATTGATAAATGTATTTAGAGGGGTTCAGAAACTACAGCCATTTTAATTTCGTCAGATCATTTTAGGCGTTTTTGCTCGAAAATCAATACCGCTTCATGCTCATTTGGGTCACGGGGCGCTGGACAGGTCAGAGGTCATCTCAGGGCACATATAGAGACAGACAACCACTCACTCTCACATTCACACCTATGGGACATTGGGACATCAATTAGCCTGACTGTGGGAGGAAGCCGGAGAACCCGGAGGGAACCCACTGCCACGGGGAGAACATGCAAACTCCACACAGACGGACCGCCCAGACCGGGAATTGAACCCACGGCCCTCTTGCTTCATTTAGATGTGCAGTTTACAGAAGAAAGCCCTTTTATATTAGTCAAGTGGTTTATATTATGTGGCAAAAATACTTTACAGTTAAAAAATCGTATCAAACATCTGGAATTATTCTTGAAGCAAAGACACAAATTGATAGCTACAGGTGACATGAAACGGCACGACACATGTTTAGCTATAAGTAATGTCTGAATTTTGCTGATTTTAAATTAAACACATGAATATTTACAGAAAAGAGGTTATAATCTGTTCTATACATCTTGATATTTGATCATTATGAACACACTGATAAAGGCAGATTGACAATACTATTATTACCTTCGCATTGAAAATGCCGGAAGGTTATGTTTTGATCGCCGTGTATTTATTTATTTATTTATTTATTTGTATGCGTGTTATTCGCAAAACTCAAAAAGTATTGAACCGAATCGCATGAAATTTGGTGGGATGATTGTTTATTATCCGGGGACCAGTTGATTAGATTTTGGGATCGATCGGGTCAAAGGTCAAAGGTCATGAACAGGTGTCACCTGGTGTTCCTAAATTACACCGTTCAGGATACGACCCACAAACACAAGGAGACTTTCCGTTTGCAGAAGAAATTTATGTATTTCCAGTAATTCAGTTTCCATCAAAGTGTCTCCAGAGACAAAGTGATGGGAGAGATACAGGAACACGTTTCTTAATGATCGGTAGACTCAAACCCCTCCACCTCACACACACACACACACACACACGACGCTACATCATCACCACCAGTTTAGATTGATGAGGGTTTGAATGAGGTCAATGCCGGGGTAGTCCATGGCAACGATACCGAAGCATGGTCTGGGCTGATTGGAAAAGAACTGCCTGATGTACTGGTAGAGCCAGGGGTTGACCTTCTCCGCCACTCTCTTTGGAGTCAGGAACATCCCCCAGAAGGTGCCGATGCCGGAGCCGCTGCTGTAGGTCAGGACAGCGTTATCCCCCCCGCACAGCACGTTGGCTTGGGTCAGCTGCATGATGATGCGGTTGTCTTTATCTTTAACGTCGCTGACCTTCTTCACACTTTCCCCGTTGGTTTCAATGAAGGGAATTCCCAGCGTGAAGGTGCTCTTCTGCAAAAAGACAATCTTACCCCTGACCTGACCGATTTTCGGCATCCCGGAGTCCAGCCAGACGTTGCGGTCGTCGCCGATGAGACTCAACACCATTTCATTGACGGTGCTCTTCTCGAAGGACTCTGGTTGGATTCGAATGAGCACCGCCTCGGTCTTGAACTCTGAGAGGAAGGCTCGGACGGTGTCCAGGACCTCCTTGAGGGTGCTGTGCTGGTACACCACCCCGTTCATGACATAGAGGGTGTCCACGAGTCCGAACACCTTGAGATCCAGGAATCGAATGCCGGCCCTGAGCTGATCCTTCAGGGACCAGGACTGGCATTCGACATCTGGTCCTCCGTGCAGGGCCAGGCTCTCGTGCGACCCGGGGATGGTGAAGAGAGAGAGGGGGCGGAAATCCTGAATGCCCGCCATCCATGGGATGTTGTAGGACCCCGGGAGGACAAGGTTTCCGTCGTCATTGAAGAAATCGTCTTTTCCGTGGCACAACAAGCTGATGACGAGATTTTGGGGAAGTTCAACAATCTGTCTCTCCGAAAAATAATCTATTTTTGTAAGATTGCAGTTGTTAACTCTTCTTGACTCTATCGACATGCTGACATCATTACAGATTCAGTTATACTGTATGTGCATGTTGGAGGTTTCAAAAGATAATTACACCAATAAATGTGTCCCTGTAGTATTCTTTGTAAGAAAATAAAGTGTTTATTTGTTACTACAGTTGCCCGGATAGGTGGATGAGATACATTTAGTTTTTCAGCTGGACTTCTAAATTAAATATTTGTAGCCACCAGTTTTTATTTGGGGTCATTAGAAAACATGTCAGCAGGAAAAAGGTTTATAATAAACAACAGCTTGCAACACTTTAATATTTAACTTACGTGGCCGACAGTAGGGTAAAGTAGAAGAGCAGAGTCTTACGGCCCGCCTTCATTTTTGCAGGAAGATGAGCAATCTAATAAATATGACAAATATGCATTCATCAAAAAACACTTATTTTGAATAAAAGACATTCATGGATATATAATTATGAATTAAGGTAAGCAGGAGTCAGGAAAGCATTCGCACACAACAGTTTCAGGTCAGATATAGAATACATATGTTGTACTTACAGCCAGGAGAATCTCACTGCAAGCCGATGGACCGAATATGGACGGCTCAGTAAAAATATCTGAATTTATTTCGACTCGTTATCTGATCAATTCTAGGTGTGGACTACACATATCAGTTATGTAATTCAAAGCGATTGTTCAACCATTTCGATACCGATTGTGCTCTTTTGTTTCCCCGAGATAATAAAAAAGGCGTATCTCTAAAAAGAAAGAATTGAGTGACATTAGACTTGATTATATTATTATTATCTGGCCACACCAGAGCAACCAAAACAAACCACTATGCAGCTGTTATCTGGTGACTTTAGAAAACCTTTGCCAGAAATAACTAGATAAAAGCTTATCACCTGACTCAAGCAGGGCAGGACTGTGGGAATACAGTTTAGTTGGGGGGCTGAGAACGTGTTTTACATAAGAGTGTATATTTACCACTTTTATTAAGGAAATGATTTTTATAACAAAAGTAAGGATAAGAACCAAACATCTTTATTTTAATCTTAACCAGTAACATACTAATATGATCACATCTGAACAAACGCTCACATGGGTTGCCTTTATTATAACACCAGCATTATTCCAATAGCCTGTGTGGTTGCAGAGATACACTCTTTTTAGTTTGGGTATGTTATTTTGAGCAGAAACCTAAAACATAGGTCGGTTTTTTAAAAGGTTAATAATTTGAGTAACTTGTCCTGATTATATTTTTTACTGAAGTAACATCTTAAATGCAGGACTTTTACTTGTATGCTAAAAGAGTATTTTTTAGAGTGTTGATTTACTACTTTTAATGAATTAAAAAGATTTAAATAACAAAAGTAAGGATACGGACAGAACTGGGCAAATCTTGACGGGAAATCTGAAGGTTGACATCCAAAGGTACTACTCCCATGTTGGGAGACAAGGAGTTAAATGGGAGTTGTGCATGGAGCAGTAAAAAGGTAGCTTTGGATTAAAGTCAGAGTAGATAAGAATAAGAGTACAACACCAAGTGTCAATGGATTTATATACTCTGGAAAAGGTGCAGGAACATTCAGACTTAATAAACACTGCACTTAATAAGTAAACAGCCCTCAGTTAACACTACCGAGTAGTGGAATCAGTATAGAGAATTTATTACATTTTACGATTTAAAAAGTACATAACAGAGAAGGAGAAAGATCAAGAGGGAAATCCGAAAGCTGGAAGTAAAAGAATTGAGTCGAAACTGGGCTGATCAAAACAATTTGTTTGTTAAATATTATTATGATCTTTACTTTTATTATTATTATTATTAATGTTCTGTTTGTTTTATTTGTTTTATGCTTGTTTTATACTTGACTGCAGTGCACACTCCAACGCAGTGGTTGGTGGTAATTCACCTCAACGCCGGTTGCCACACCCCATAGAAAAACGAAGAAGAAAACGAAGAAGACCACGACCGGAAGTAGCGCAGAAGAAGAGCGAGAGAGAACCCTTAGTAAAGATGGCGGAGAAAAGCAGCACGGACCGTACGGAGGATGACAACATGGATAAAAACGTTGCTCCCGGAGCTTCTATGATGATGGTCACCGTTAAAACCCCCAATGGAAAAGAAGAAATCTCGATTTTAGAGGGTTCCTCTGTCTCCCAGGTGGGTTAATTCACCTTTATTCCAACACCCGGCATCGAATTTGATGCTGTAATCAAACATCAGGGGAAAGGTCAAAACGTTATTTTTTAAAACTGTTGTCCAGCAGCGGGGGTCATCTTTAACGGCACACCGGTGGTCTCACAGATGTCTAGTGTACGCCCAGAACATTTCAAACGTTTGTCCGGTGCCAAATCAACTTTTACATCACGTTTAGAGCCAAATACCAACCGTATTAAGGCGGCGGCAGACGAGCATGTGTGTGAGTATACGACAATAACCGGTTAACTTAGCTCACGTTAACCCTCGTTACACGAACCTTACAACTTGTGAAATATCGCGACAGCTGTCTGGCCCTCAAGCCACGTCATAGCGACGTCACTTCGTCGGACGTTAACGGATCGATAATCAACGTTATTGATAATGACCACCTACTCTTTGATGCTGGAGACTGTCCACTGTAAACTGTCGAATCATAGTTGTCATCCTCACCTGTAAATGACTCAAGTTCTACATCGACTACGGTCCAGAGAGATTTATATTCACCTGGAATTTGTTATTCTGGAGGAAAAAAAAGTTCTCCTTAGTTTTCTTGGTATTTTAGCTGAAGAAAACCGGATATTTCTTGCTTATTACTAGCCTGATATCAATCGAGAAACAATCCACACATTCAGCATGTACAAATAAATACACACCTGGTTGGCTTTTACCTTGCCCCGTTTGTGATCTTCCTTTTTCTCGTCTCCAGTTCAAACAGGAGGTGTCTAAAAAGTTTGAAGCCCAGCAGGACCAGCTGGTGTTGATATTCGCCGGAAAGATTCTGAAGGACGGCGACACGTTAAACCAGCACGGAATCAAAGACGGCCTGACCGTTCACCTCGTCATCAAGTCTTCCCCAAAGTGAGCACAATGCATGTGAACCCCCCCCCCCCCCCCAATCAAGCGTCGGCTGGGAAGACGTTTATTTGATGGTTGCTTTCTCTCTGAAGATCGACAGGTGACTCTACGTCTCAGACCAGCTCCCGCTCTGCAACGCCTCAGACGAACAGCAGCAGCAGCGCAGCAGACGGAGCTGGAGACGCCACGACTCCAACACAACCGGCCAACGCGATGGGTTAGAATTGTTCTACTTTTTTCTAGAATGACTTTTTGCACCACAGTGCGTTTAGCCTTGTCATACGGGTTGCAGAGTACCGACTACAAATCTACACGGTGAAAAGACAGCGCCTGAGTCCACACGCCTTTTCTTCTTAGCGTCTTATCGTCTCCTCCAGTGTCCTGTAAGTTATTGTTACGGCATGAATAGAAACCACGAGGGACGAGCAGGAAATGTGTCGAGAAGGAGCGCCTTGGAAACTGAACACCTTCTCAGCCTTTCACAGGACATGAATGACTTCAACCGGCACACGCACTAAGCCATAGTTTCATTTGGGAAATGATGCTTATTATTTATATGACGGAGCATGAATACAGCGTTCTTGTAGAAATCGATCCACATGCTCAACGGCACTTTAACGGCTTATTTGGGGCACTTACACACATTTATATTCTACAGCTAAATATGATTGCCGTGGAAGTCGACTCGGCTGCTTCTACTCAACACTGAGCAACGGGTCTGAAGGCTTATGACCATGTGATATTTCAGTTTTTCTTTTTTAATAAATGTGCAACATTTTCAAAAAAAAATTCTGTCCAGATGTGGTGCCGAGTGTGAACTTTTTAGATTTTAGCAAATGGCTGCAATGAAGCAAAGAGTGAACATGTTAAAGGGGTCTGAATACTGTTCGTACCTGCAAGGAACTCTGGCTCTCCTCCTCCTCCTCCTCAGGTGGGCTCGGTGACTTGTTCGGTCAGGGCGTGCGGTCCTCCAGCTTCATGGAGATGCAGCAGCAGGTGCGCAGTCAGCTGATGTCCAACACACAGATGCTGTCGCAGATCGCCGGCAACCCGATGGTGCAGAACATGATGTCCAACCCGGACCTGATGAGGCAGATGCTGGCAGGCAACCCTCAGATGCAGCAGCTGGTGGAGCAGACCCCGGACCTCTCCAGCATGTTCAACAACCCCGAGGTCCTGAGGCAGGTCGGTACAGAGAAGACTCAAAGAGCCAGATGAATGTCTGATTGGTCAAATTAACGTCTCGTGTGAAAAGTCGCCGCCTCCTACACGTGTTCCCAGCGTCGGAAATACACCAGGGCAAAACTGCCCGAAAGAAATATCATTTACCCATGAGTTTACTCGGAGAGGCAAAAAATGCCCCCACAATGTCCTCTAATAATTCTGATAATTTTATGAACTTGTCAAAAACATTATAGCCTATATGACCTGGTCCAGAATCTATTAGACTACTGCATAATAGTCTTATTACTGTCTAATAGTCTTATTACTGCCTAATAGTCTTATTACTGCCTAATAGTCTTATTATTGCCTAATAGTCTTATTACTGCCTAATAGTCTTATTACTGCCTAATAGTCTTATTATTGCCTAATGGTCTTATTATTGTCTAATAGTCTTATTACTGCCTAATAGTCTTATTACTGTCTAATAGTCTTATTATTGTCTAATAGTCTTATTACTGCCTAATAGTCTTATTACTGCCTAATAGTCTTATTATTGCCTAATAGTCTTATTATTGCCATCTTTATGACAGTTGCTCATATACTATAAGCTTAAATAAGTATATTTATTATTTTTGAACAAAGGTTAAATGTTATTTCACAATTTTCAAAAGGTGCCCCTAATTTATTTTTAAATGCTCCTGGAGTTCAGTCAGCAGGGAAAGAATTCCCCCCTAAAAGACGTGTATATTTCGTCCCCTGTGTGTTCCCCAAACTGTCTTTAACTCTTTTTCCCTCTTGCCGCCTTTTGGAAAATTCAACTCTCGGAATGAAAACAATGGCACCGGAGTTTTGATATCTGGGTTGTCTGCACGACGCCAAGTGAATCCGACACGCTGAGCTTCACCACATCTCTGTTTCACTAAATTACGGGACGTTCGCCGTCACCTTTTTGATGCAGTATGAGTTTTACAGCTGCGTTCTTTACACCAAAGTTGTGTATCTTTGCTGAGCGTCGCACTTTTCTGCAGATCTTTCACCACCTGGGTTCATATCTAGATGTTGTCTATTTTCATCGAGGATACTTATTGTCATCTGCTCTCTGGTTTTAACCCACGTTGGTGTCTGCTCTTTTTTTTTTACTGAAATATTTTCTGCAAGACATCCGATCCCACGACTTGTTGGTTAACGTGTGTCGGCGTAGGGTTGGAGCTCCGCAGCTCGGTGAGGCGTCGGTCGCTCGGCTGTCGCCGCTGGTGTTCGTCAGTCGCGTCCCGTGAGAGACCACGCGGTGGTCAGGGGCTCCAGCGGTGATGCAAGAGGCAACGCGTAACCAGCACAGAGCGCTGGAGCCCCTGAGAGCCTCTCAGGGGCTCCAGCGCTCTGTGGAGAGAGCATGCACACGTCTACGCTGTTGTTTTGTGTACGAGAGATACGAATAACGTACATCACATCTGCGGAGGCTCGGCCGGCTTTGGAGTTGACTCGTGTTTTGTCGTTGAGCAGATGCAGAGTCCAGAAACACTTTCCATGATGACCAACCCCCGAGCCATGCAGGCCCTCATGCAGATCCAACAGGGCCTGCAGACCTTGCAGACCGAGGCCCCTGGGTTCATGTCCAGGTATACCGCCTGTGTGCTCCAAACCAAAAGCTTATAATAAAACATAACTAGAATGGGCACTCGGTCGAGCGCATACTGTCGCATATCACAAGATTGGGCATTGAAATATGAACATGTTGGCATTAGTTGCATGCCAATCTATCTATCTATCTATCTATCTATCTATCTATCTAAATTGACCGCGCTATGGTAAAAAGAAGATTTTGACCTTTTCATGACCTTGACCTTTGACCCGATCGATCCCAAAATCGAATCAAATGGTCCCCGGATAATAACCAATCATCCCACCAAATTTCATGCGATTCGGTTTAATACTTTTTGACTTATGCGAATAACACGCACGCATACAAATACACGGCGATCAAAAATGTTCAATGCCAAGGTAATTATGAAGAAAATTGTCACAAGTTTGGAATTTTGCTTCGGTCAAGAAACAGATCTACATGAAGTATTCTCTATAAATGAAACAGTAGTTTGAGGTGAAACTCAATGGAAGGGCCACAGTGTTCCTGGATTGTTTTCTTTTTCTTACCCGCTCTAGAATTTCTCCCGGAGGTCTTGCCGTTCCTCCGGCCACAGGGGGCAGCATCCCCCCAGAGATCCCTCCGCCTCCTGCCATGGCAACCGGATCCAGCCCCTCCTCAGCCGCCAGTCCCCCCGACCAGCAGCTCCTCCAGCAGATGCTACAGATGTTCGCAGGCGGAAGGCCACAAGTACGTTTCATCTCACTGAATATGGAAAACATGTCGAATTCCTGCAGAGACGGATAATAATGATACCACAAATATGAATGTGTGGATTTAACATTAAGAATCGGTTTAATTGGGGGAAAAGTGACGAAAGGATGCAGAAGTGGAATCTGGAATACATTTATGTAAATTCAAGAGTGTATTGTGGAAGTAGAGACAGTTTTTTAAAAGAAATTCAATATTTTTTATTCAAAGTAAAAGTGAAGACCTCAAAGTGTGAGAAGTTTAATTACTGGAAGCAGACAGTGTCAGACATTAAAAAAACACATAAATTGTCATTTAAAGTGTAAGTTAATGAGTTGAAGGTGAAAGCTTTGAATGCTTACATTTGAGTGTGTCTCTATTGTGTGAGATGAGGTAGGATTGGTGCTTAAAGTGCTCGATGTCAGTAAAACAAACGTGTCTCGACTAATGTGGAGAAGCATCTGGTGGCTTCAGCCTCTCCTCTCTCCAGAGGTAGAGCCTGTCGTAACAAGATGTCCGCCTCTGTCTTCTGACCTCCAGTCGCAGTCCGGGACCCCCGAGGTTCGTTTCCAGCAGCAGCTGGACCAGCTCAACACCATGGGCTTCATCGACCACCAAGCCAACCTGCAGGCGCTCATCGCCACGGGGGGGGACGTCAACGCCGCCATCGAGAGGCTCCTGGCCTGACTCCCTCGGGGCGGGCGGCGGACTGGTAAACGGGAGATTTTTAGTTACCGCGTGAACGCAAGTCAGACCCGACACGCAGATATCACTCAGCACCGAGCTGACCTGTGAACCAGAGGAAGTGTAGACGCGGAGGCTGCCGCCGGGCGTCGAAGGTTTCTAACTCGCGCCACGACGAAGCTCCTCCCGCCGGTGCAGCCGGAGGCGGCTTCTGACGAGTGCTCGTTCACTGGAGGTTAGCGAGGAATTAACTTTTAATTGTTACTTAGTCACATTATTTAATTTTAACAGATTGTATTCAGGTCCTTGCGGTTTGGTTGTGGTGGCGGCGGGTCGGACGACGGTCTTCTGTGCCTGGTTTGTTTCTGTCCCTGGTATTTATCTAAGTTATCTAGTCCACGTTTTTGTTTTGTTTTCGTTTCCCTGACAGGTGCTTGGCATTGATGCCTAAATGTGTTAGGATTGGATTTGGTTTCCAGGACCAAGTGTGTGTAATGTGTGTGTGGGGGGGGGGGGGGGGGGGGGAGTGGCCAATGGAAAAACTGTCAGATTTTCCTCGGGTACATTTGTCAGGTTTTTTTCATTTGCAGAATTTGCCCAAATGGTAATTTCCATCTTTTTAATGTATAAACTGTTCTACAAGCCCCAGAACCACAGTATCGCCTTAAAATAACATAAACCGCACATCGTCCATCTTTCAGTAAAGACCACGGCATTTACTTTCCACGCCGACGGGTTGGGCTCCGGAGGAGTTCCTGTCTACTAAATGCATTTCCACTTCCAAACATCCATTTAGATATTATTATTTGTTGGTAAATTATTAAAACGTTGTCTCTAAGAAGTATCAATGCCCTCACGATGCTGTGATTTTAAATTGTGATTATCGGTTGCTCCAATATAAATTGTTCTACGCCATTGTTGCCGTGATGAGTTCTGCAATATATTGCAAAAATACTCTGATCTCTATTGTTGCATGTCTCCTATATGGATAAAGTAGCCAACGTTTTATTTTTGTTTCAATCCAATAAATGACATTCAATTTGTCTCGTCTATTCTTGTGTGATTGATTAACTGTGTGGTGTTGATCCTTTATTGACATTTCTGTTTTCAATACTTTTGCCTGTAACCAATTGTTTGCTGTGACCAGTAATATCTGAAAGCTTTCATAATAACGTCTCTTTATTTCCTCCTTTAATAAAAAGAACTAAATCAATTTTAATATTTAAGTAGTCACTAATGATAATATGTATATAACTATATCAGAGGAAGAATTTTAGGAGAATTACGCTCCCTGAAGAGCATAGCAAATAAATAGTATTTATACACACGATTTAATAAGTCTTAAAAATGTAAATTCTCAAACTTGAATACTTTCCACGTCGATGCCTCCATTTCCCACAATGCACCCGGAAGCGAGAAGACGTCAGCTGACTCAACTTTGTGTTGAGTTTTTAAAAATATATTTACATATGTGAATGCTCTGGAAGGTTGAATGGTTTTAAACTCTTTTAACATATATGGCACGTGCACAGATAGAGCCCTCGTGGTGCTCAAGCACCAGCCCTTTTGCCCTGGATGAGAAAAGTGCCTTTTTTTCTTCATTAATAAGTAATTAAGAATAAAAAATAGTCTCTGTCATCAAGTCCTCCCAAATGTGTTTGGATATCCGTCGGGGCATTTATTGGAGTTCTTGTGAGAATTTCGCCCCGACATGCGGCGCTCAGGAGCCCCAGCCGCGCCCCTCCCTCCTCCTCCTCCACTTCCTCCTCCGCGCAGTGCTCCTCGCGCCACTAAACGGGTGCACCTCCTTCTCCTCTGACCCGCAGCATCAAACACACAGGTCAGAATCAGAATCAGAATCAGAAACAGGTTTATTGCCAAAGAATGTTTTCACAAACAAACGAGGAATTTTTTTTGGTGGAAGGTGCAACATTTGGACATGACAAACAAACAACAATCAACGGAAAGACAACAAATAATGTGAGAGTGTTTGGGTGTGTGCTTCAAGTGGTGTGTTTTAGTTAAAGTGCATGTTAAAGTGACGTGTGTGGAGGAGGGAAGAAGAAGGAGGAGGGAGGAGGAGGAGGAAGGAGCGGGAAGAAGGAGGAGAGAGGAAGGTGGAAGAAGAGGTGGTAGTCCTGGGGGTGACAGTCAGTCAGTCCCGGGGTCCATTCATGAGCCCGACCGCCGACGGGAAAAAGCTTTTGTTGTGGCGGGTGGACTTAGTCATGATGGACCGCAGCCTCCTCCCCGAGGGGAGGGACTCGAACAGGGAGTGTACAGGGTGGGAGGGGTCGGCGACAATCTTTCTGGCCCGCTTCAGTGACCTGGAAGTGAACAGGACCTGGAGGGAAGGCAGATTGCAGCCGATAACCCTCTCGGCCGAGCGGATGATGCTCTGCAGCCTGCGCTTGTCTTTGGCTGTGGCTGCAGGGTGCCAGACGGTGATGGAGGAGCAGATGATGGACTCAACGATGGCCGTGTAGAATTGTACCATCATTCTCCCTGGCAGGTTGAATTTCCTCAGCTGCCTCAGGAAGAACATCCTCTGCTGGGCCTTCTTGGAGATGGAGCCGATGTTCAGCTCCCACTTGAGGTCCTGGGAGATGATGGAGCCCAGGAAGCGGTAGGACTCCACAGCGTCGACGGGGGAGTCACACAGGATGAGAGGGGCGGGTGGGGCTGCATTCCTCCTGAAATCCACAACCATCTCCACTGTCTTCAGAGCGTTGAGCTCCAGGTTGTTCTGGCTGCACCAGGTCACCAGGTGGTCAGTCTCCCACCTGTAGGCGGTCTCGTCCCCACCAGAGATGAGTCCAATGAGGGTGGTGTCATCCGCGAACTTTAGGAGCTTGACGGACTGGTGACTGGAGGTGCAGCTGTTGGTGTACAGGGAGAACAGCAGAGGCGAGAGAACACAGCCTTGGGGGAACCCGTGCTGGTGGTCCGGGAGCCTGAGACGTGTTTCCCCAGCCTCACGTGCTGCTTCCTGTCGGTCAGGAAGTCTGTGATCCACCTGCAGGTGGAGTCGGGCACGTGCAGCTGGGAGAGCTTGTCCTGCAGCAGGGACGGGATGATGGTGTTGAAAGCAGAGCTGAAGTCCACAAACAGGATCCTGGCGTAGGTTCCTCGGGAGTCCAGATGCTGGAGGATGTAGTGAAGGGCCATGTTGACTGCATCGACTGCAGACCTGTTGGCTCTGTAGGCGAACTGCAGGGGGTCCAGGAGTGGGTCGGTGATGGTCTTGAGGTGTGACAGGACCAAGCGTTCAAAGGACTTCATGACCACAGAGGTCAGGGCGACGGGCCTGTAGTCATTGAGTCCTGTGATCTTGGGTTTTTGGGACGGGATGATGGTGGAGGCCTTGAAGCAGGCTGGAACGTGGCATGTCTCCAGGGAGGTGTTGAAGATGTCGGTGAACACCGGAGACAGCTGGTCAGCACAGTGCTTCAGGGTGGAGGGGAGACGGAGTCCGGGCCCGCTGCTTTGCGGGGTTCTGCTTTTAAACAGCCTGTTGACGGCTCTCTCCAGGATGACGAGGCGTCGCTGAGTTGATGGAGGGTGCTCCAGAGGTGTGAGCCCCTGATGGGCTGGGGAGGGTGGGCTGATGGTCTGTGGCTTGTTGGTGGGGCTGTGGGGATGGTCTCAGGACTGCTCCATTGTCTTTCAAAGCGGCAGTAGAACTCATTTAGCTCGTCTGCCAGAAGCACATTGTTCATGGAGTGGGGTGATTTGGGCTTGTAGTTGGTGATCTGCCTGAGCCCTCTCCAGACAGAAGCAGAGTCGTTTGCTGAGAGCTGCTGTTGCAGTTTCTCAGAGTACAGTCGTTTAGCATCTCTCACCGCCTTGCTAAACCTGTATTTGGACTCTGTGTACAGGTCCTTGTCCCCACTCCTGAATGCCTGGTCCTTCTGCAGTCTTAGCTTCCTGAGCTCCGCTGTGAACCAGGGTTTGTCGTTGTTATAACTCACCCTGGAGCTGGATGGAATACAGCTGTCCTCACAGAAGCTGATGTAGGAAGTTAAAGCCTCTGTGTACTCATCCAGGCTGTTGGTAGCAGTCCTGAAGACATCCCAGTCAGTACAGTCCAAGCACGCCCGTAGATCCTCCAGAGCCTCACTGGTCCACTTCTTGAACTTCCTCACCACAGGTTTGCAGAGCTTTAGTCTCTGCCTGTATGAGGGAATCAGATGAACCATGACGTGGTCAGAGTTTCCCAGTGCAGCTCGAGGGACGGCGTGATAGGCCCTGCTGATTGTTGTGTAGCAGTGGTCCAGAATGCTCTTCTCTAGTAGGGCATTTAATTAACTGTCTATATTTAGGAGTTCGTGGCTGAGGTTTCCTTTGTTAAAATCCCGAGTACAATAACTAAAGAGTCCGGGAATGTCCGCCCACACACCGTATCTGTTCGGCGAGGGTCTGTTGTGCCTCGTTCACGTTCCCGCGGCGGCATGTAAACTCCGCCAGGATGAATGAAGCGAACTCACGTGGGAGTAGAAGGGTTTGCAGTGAATGATAAAGATTCCAGGTCCGCGAACAGTGCTGTAGAATCACCGTTACGTCGTTGCACCAGCCGTTGTTGAGGTAAAAGCAGATTCCTCCACCCTTTTTTTTCCGGAGAGCTCCGTGACCCGGTCCGCTCGGAACAGCTGGAAGCCAGCGAGCTGGAGCGCAGAGTCTGGTATCGAGCCACTAAGCCATGATTCCGTGAAGCACAGAACGGAGGATGAGGAGAAGTCTCTGTCTCTCCCCACCAGCAGCTGGAGTTCGTCCAGTTTGTTGCACAGTGAGCGGACGTTGGAGAGAAATATGCCCGGCAGCGCTGTACGAGATCCCCGTTTCCGTAGCCGTACAAGCGCCCCTGAGCGTTTCCCTCTCCGCCGGCGTCTCACCGTGTCTCACCGCGTGGGACAAACACCGTCATGAGTCATGACGGTGTTTGTCCCCTGACGTTGTTTGGTGATAAATTAACCACAACTGAAAATATTACGTCACAACTGGTCCGACGTTTCCTAAAAAAAATAAACAAACAAAAACTCAGAAATCCATGATTTCAAAGCATTGCAGCTGTTTACTGACGTCATGTTTGAGTGAGAGAGAGAGAGATAATCTTTTTTGTGTTGTATAAATGCTGTTTAGACAATTTTGAAAGAATGTTTATAAATGTCACGAGAATTCAGCCAGAAAATAGGAGCTAGACTATGCTAACAATGTTAGCTCTCGGTGTCATGCTATCCTTGTGCATCCTCATTGTTTTATGTGTTATCTCTTTGTTTTGTCTGTTCCAGTCTTACAACGATCAATCTTGTAGAAAACGGACAACACGGTTCAGCTAAAATAGTTTTAATTTACAGTAAAGTAACAACACAAGTGATCCAAACGATAGTTTCTCCTCTTCATCACTTTCAATAACACATTTTCGCTGTTTCTGAATTTCCTCTTGGCTGTTGATGTCTATCAATATCGCTCATTTTGAAAATGAGGTCAGAGGGCAATACGGATCTGTATCAGACCGGCGAGGAGGGCGATAGTGGCTGGCATGACGGCCCATTATCCAATCAGAACACTTGTACTGTTGTTGCCATATAATAATTCAACTTTATTCAGAAAGAAAATGTAAGCGAGCTGTCTAATCCTGCCCAGAGGAAACGAAGGTCGAGGACAGCATCATTGGTGTATTATGCTTCAACTCTGTCAGAATTTTTTTTTTGGCAATGGGTGCCTTTTTTTTAGGTTTGAGCACCTGCCCCCCAAAATGTCTGTGCACATGCCTGAAAGTTATATTATGAACCAGGTTGTTGATAGTAATAAAGTAATACTATGAACACAGGCTGCAGTGTGTCGTGAGCTCCTCTAGAGGGCGCCCTCACAGCTTATGTATGGTTCAGTGCTCACGCCCAGCCTGAACCATCAGCACATGATCTTACAGAACATGTATCTGACATGTGATGGGGTGTCAGTCAGTTGATGGTGTTTTAACCAATTCAATTCAATTCAGTTTATTTGTATTACCCAATTTCACAAATTACAAATTTGTCTCGGAGTGCTTTACAATCTGTACACATAGACATCCCTGCCCCAAAACCTCACATTGGATCAGGAAAAACTCCCAAATAACCCTTCAGGGGGGAAAAAGGGAAGAACCCTTCAGGACAGAACAGTTAAGGAAAAGATTCATATGGCTGAAAAAGTGTCTGCTAATGTTCATCGGTGATGTCTTGTAAATTAAACACAATTTAGATCACCTTTCTGTTGCTTGTACAAGCTATGTTTAGTCCAGTGATTAAATTAGTTTAATTCTCCAGAGACCAGTCTACAAAACTAACTTTTACCATAACAACTTTGTTCTGCTTTAGGGAGTTTCTTTTATTTGAGTTTTAACATGTAATGCAATGTAACATGGATGTAAAAAACATGGATGTAACATGGATGTAAAAAAAGACAAGATACGATCGTAGTTTCAGCTATATGTAACTTTAAAGGACAAAACAATGTGATCGTATTTGCAGAAACATTCATATGTAATTACAGTGTCACTTTTGGGTTATAACATTGTTTTATTGTTAATATTTAAAGATGAACCAGATCCCTCGCTGGATGACCTAGCTCCTCCTCCTTCTCTTTCTCCTCCATCACCTCCTCCATCTCCTCCTCCTGCTGCTCCCTCTAGACCGCCCTCAGGTATGTGCATGACCAAAGTTGGATTGCATTTTTTTGGTATATGACTATATTTATGCATTTATAATTTATGCATTCATGGTATGTATTTCACTATGACAAATATTAATCTGACAAGCTATTGTAGTGATGGTGTTTCCATTTCATACAGGAAGAAGAAAGACCCAGAGAAGGCCGCAAATCTTCGTGAGAGAGGGAGATTGAGGATCTGCTCCTCGTCACTCTCAGGAGAAGTGCCGCTCCTCCACCACCTCCTCAATCGGCGATAGAATCATTTTTTAGAGCACTGGTTCCTTCCACGGAGAGGATGTCACCCCAGCGTTTGGAATTTGTCAAATTTCAAATTCACAATAGTTTTTGAGAGCAGCCCTGTTGTGCTGAATTTGGAACATTTGGAATAGACCTCTGGGGTACAATCTCTCCATGGAAGGAACCAGTGTTTCAATTTTTGTAAATAGTTAGATTTTGTAAATATTCTTATTGTTATTGTATATATTATTATTATATATATTATAATTGTGTTCAAATAAATGTATACATTTATTCAATGTTACTTATTCCATGTTCTTTATTTCATTTACAAGAAAACCAACAAAGGAACGTTTCTTTAGTAGTAATGTGCGGTTGGCTCTTAAAAGAGCCGTTTTGGGTGTGCTTGGGCTACACGGTGTCTTGCCATGGGACGGTCCCTTCAGCAGAGAAGAAGGATGTGAAGGCCTCCCTCACCCTGATGGCCTCTCTCGCTGCGTTATTGGCAGAAATTCTTCCCAGGTCTGGCAGTGGCTCCACCTCTCCAACTGGTACTCTCACTGCTGTTTGGGCTGTCCGCCGCAGGAAGTTATGCAGGACACAGGTAGCCTTCACACTTCTCTGCAACTTCTGGGTGGCCTGTACATCCTCCACTGAGATGAAAGGATCCCGAAGGCATTCTCCACAACCAGTCGAGCTCGGGAGAGACGGTGATTGAAGATCCGGCGCTCCCTCGGAAGGAGGCGGCCAGGGAATGGCCTCATGAGGTTTCTCAGGGGGAAGTCAGCCACAAAGACGTGTGGCTGGAGTCCTCTGTGACCAGCTCCTGGGAGTGGCAGGTCAGCAGGCAGTTGAAGTGTGCCAGCTTGCAGTGCCTGGCCAATAGCGGAGTTGGCCAGACTCCCACCATCACTGGTTCTGCTGTAGCCGCCAACATCAACCAGCCTGAAACAATATTGCGCATCAACAACTGCCAGGAGAACCATTGAGAAGGTCCCCTTGTAGTTGAAGAATTGAGAACCGGAATTTGCAGGGGCTTTGAGGACCACATGTTTTCCATCTAATGCTCCACAGCATCGAGGAAAATTCCACCGCTCCTCAAACCCCACAGCAATCGACCTCCAGTCCTCTGTGGTGGGCACAGCCATGAACTCCTCCACAAGGCAGTCCAATAGCTGCGGCTACATCGGGGACAAGAGTCGACACCGTGGAGACCCCAACACGGAAGCTGTAGGCGATGGTCCTAAATGAGTCCCCAGTAGCAAGATATCTGCAGTACAGAAAACATTACATTTAATGTTAATAAGGATTCTGTTATAATGTTATTAATGATAATGATATTAATGATACTGTAGGTGTAGTTTTCATGAATAATAAACACAAATGCTGGTGAGTTTACATTATAAGTTATATAGTATGTCGATACGTATGTGTATTGTTGGAGACCAGATAGATGGATCCTTCATTAAGAAATCACAAAATGTAAAAGGGGCTTTCTTGACGTCTTGTGGACAGACAAAGCATGAATATATTTTATGAAACTGCCACTCACCGGAGACAGATGGACAGGCGCTCCGCAGCGGAGACTGAACGCCTGTAGTTGGTGTCCCCCCCGTGAGATCCTGGCACCGACCCGAGCCAACAGGTCATCAAACTGGCTAACGTTTAGCCTGAAGTAGCGCTGGAAGCGGCCGTCATCCAGACGCAGTTCCTGGAGGAGCCGGTGAAATTCACCAAGCTGTCTGCGTTTACGGTTGATGTTTGAACCCCAACACGACGGCGTTGGATGTTACGACGCTTTTCGGCCTTCCACAACTAGTATAACGCAATTGCTTCCATGGTCGATGCAAAGAACACACCATAACACACCATAAGGCTAGTTAGCAGCAGCTAGCTCACGGAGACACCGGACCGACGACCACCGGCGCAGCGCTCCAGTCCAAAGAAGGACGGACCACATCTGCACCACGGTGAAGAACGCGCGATGCCTTCCACACGGAGGCAGCGTCCCCACAGGCAGAGCCGCAGCGACGGGGAGACCTCAGCCCGCAGCCCCCACCTCGTGTGCTCAGCAGCCGGCTGCAGGCGGACACGCGCTCTCCTGCTCTCCAACACAAAGAGAGGAGAGGCAGGGTTGCCAGGTCTGTGTGACAAAACCAGCCCAATATCAGAACTCAAAATATGCCCGTGCCAAACCATATACACTGCTTTTAAAGTCCAACAGCATTGCTATCATTGCCAAATGTATTGTAATATCTACAAAGTAACACCACATGTTTAGTATGCCAGCATTAAAAGCAGTTTTCCCTCAACAGTTATTTGACCTAGGTCCTAAAATGGCCTTGTGTAATTAGATACAGTATATTATCATAAATAAAATGTGTGTACATGCTGATCTGGAGTCAGTTTGGTAGGATTTGGGTATAAATAAATTATTTCATTTAAAATATGGATTTTTATTTAAAGATATTCATGTAATTTGCATGCAAAATAGGTCTACCTTAAGGGATCTACTGTTTGTGCACCGGGGGAGAGCCCTCACAGTTGGTCCAGTATTCAGTGCTAGTCACAGGCACAAGTTGTAGTGGGATGGCTGTTACCCAGTTTCTGCATCTAAACCCAAATAGGGCATGCATAGAATAGACCAGAAGCGGTGGACCCGCCAACAAGCACTAAACACACACTTGATGCTGAAGGCAATCTGTTGTTCCTGGATTTAAACCCTACTGGGCTCAACCCCGGGTGTACACTAAATTACACTCTGTCCAATTAATAAGCCCCATTATAAGGCATCATGTAATCCCCTACCTGTCTGGTATACTAACCTCAGGATACACTGAGCTCCTCTCTCCTCTCCTCTCTCCTTATGGACACTTAGGATACACTGAGCTCCTCTCTCCTCTCCTCTCTCCTTATGGACGCTTAGGATAAACTGAGCACCTCTCTCCTCTCCTCTCTCCTTATGGACGCTTAGGATACACTGAGCACCTCTCTCCTCTCCTCTCTCCTTATGGACGCTTAGGATACACTGAGCTCCTCTCTCCTCTCCTCTCTCCTTATGGACGCTGAGGATAAACTGAGCACCTCTCTCCTCTCCTCTCTCCTTATGGATGTTTAGGATATACTGAGCTCCTCTCTCCTCTCCTCTCTCCTTATGGACGCTTAGGATACACTGAGCTCCTCTCTCCTCTCCTCTCTCCTTATGGATGAATGCACATCTCTTCATTGCACATTCCTAGCTCTGCTTCCTCCCTGAGTCCTTGTGACTTCTCGCCCTCAGGTTTCCATTGGGTTGTGTCTGGAGCCGGTCCAGTCTCCTTGCCCCTGCCTCCTGCCTCCTGCCTCCTTGCCCCTGCCTCCTGCCTCCTGCCTCCTGCCTCCACGGCCCTGCTGATGCTCCTCCTCTCTACCTCCTTCTGTTTCATGGATTGTGGAAAGCTGCATCGTGCTCCATGTCTACGACTAATTATTCATACACTCTGTCATATTCATTGAATGTTGATGTAACTCTGTTCATCTGGTCACATGACATCTGTTCTTCTGTCCATCCGGGAGAGGGGTCCTCCTCTGTTCTCTCCTGAAGGGTTCTTTAACTCTTTTGTTCCTGATCCGATGTGAGGTCAAAGGTCAGGGATGTCATGTGTACAGATTGTAAAGAGGAACATTGTGATTTGTGATTTTGGGCTCAACAAAACAAACTGAATTAAAATTGAATTATACAAGTACAATTCATTTATAATTTCTTAATAATTCACAAGGACATTGCGTGGCGTAGTCCACCGACTTCTACCTTCTCTTTCCCCTTCTCTCTCAACCACACACACACACACACACACACACACATGCACAAACACACACGCAGTGTCAAGTCAATACTTATTCCATAAAGATAGATGTAATAATTTCACAGGTTTCTCCTGGGATCAAAAGCAGTAAATAAGTGAAGGCACTTAAATATATATATATATATAAATAAATATATATAAATATTAGGCCTGTCAATCGATTAAAAAAATTTAACTAATTAATCGCACATTTTGAAATTCATTAATCGCGATTAATCGCGATTAAAAGTTATTTTTTCTTCTAAAGACTAAATCTTCTAAATGAACGAGTAATCCCTTCAGACAGCGTGTATCTCAGACACTTGTTTAATTGTATTCTTTTTAAAAGACAAAACTTCACACAGAGCTGTGTTTTCAAAGAGGCTCCTACCTATAAAGTGCCAGCGAGGTATTTAATGTCGTGGATGATAAATTGTTTCTTCAGTGAAACATCCAGATTAGTAAAAGAAGTATATTTGAGACCCCATTGGTCCTGTCATCTTTAACACTGAACAGCAGCAGAACCAGTGGCCTTGGTAAACTGACAAATATGTCACGTTAACCCTCTGGAGGCTGGGTTCATTTCCTCGATCTTACAAAAAAATGTAAATTCACCTTTTAAAGGCTTTTGCATGTGACACATCCCAGTGTTTCCCCCATCATTCTATCAGGGTGAGGCCCCGCCCCCCTGTAATGTTCTCTATCGCGCCAGATTACAGCAGAGGTAATGTAAGGTTCTTTCCTTAAAGACGTCTTTGTTCTTTTATTAAACTAAACATCTGTTGTTGGTCGTCTCTACAGCAGCATGTCATTCTGTCTCCACGTGTCGGTCACTCTTCTCTCTCCGTCTCGCGCCGCAGAGCTCCATGCCGGCGCGTCTGCGCGCGCATCGAGCGGAGCAACAAAAGAAAGTCCCCTGCACCTTCCGCCCCGCGTCACCGACACGTCGCCCTCTGTTTCTCTGTGAATATCGAGGAGCAGACGGGAGGAAGGAGGCGGACTGCCGCGGCTTGACACTCAGAGGAGTGAAACAACTTCAACGCACAACGGGAGTAAACAAAGTTGCGTTAATTGCGTGAAAATATTTTAGTGCGTTAATCGCGGCCAAATTAATCGCATAGATTAACGCGTTACGCTGACAGCCCTAATAAATATATATAATACTTGTACTGATGTCATGTGACCAGATGAACAATAGATGTCATGTTTGTTTGTGTATTTTATTCAGTGAATCAAATCAAATACAATATTATTCTATATAATATACTAAAGAGAAAGACTGAAAAGGTAAAGGTAGAAGCAAAAAATGCATATAAATTCCTATCCTAAATTATAATCAAAATAAATCAGAAAATATAAAATAAAGAAGAAAAAAAAAGAAAAAATATATATACAGGACTGTCTCAGAAAATTAGAATATTGTGATGAAGTTCTTTATTTTCTGTAATGCAATTAAAAAAACAAAAATGTCATGCATTCTGGATTCATTACAAATCAACTGAAATATTGCAAGCCTTTTATTCTGATTTATTGCTGATTATGGTTTACAGCTTAAGAAAACTCAAATATCCTATCTCTAAATATTAGAATATCATGAAAAAGTATACTAGTAGGGTATTAAACAAATCACTTGAATTGTCTAATTAACTCGAAACACCTGCAAGGGTTTCCTGAGCCTTGACAAACACTCAGCTGTTATAAATCTTTTTTTTTACTTGGTCTGAGGAAATATTAAAATTTTATGAGATAGGATTTTAGAGTTTTCTTAAGCTGTAAGCCATAATCAGCCATATTAAAAGAATAAAAGGCTTGCAATATTTCAGTTGATTTGTAATGAATCCAGAATGCATGACATTTTTGTTTTTTTAATTGCATTACAGAAAATAAAGAACTTTATCACAATATTCTAATTTTCTGAGACAGTCCTGTATATATATTTATATATACTACCACATACATCTTCCATATAAATACGTGTTTAATCACATTTATAACTCTCAAGAATTGTTTTATAAATAATTCCCTTGAAAACCCAAAAGGAGTTCACCAGTCTTACATCCATCTCAACATTATTCCATAATTGGACTCCTACAACAGAAAAACATCTTCTTTTAATTCCTTCTTTAGCCTTTTGTACCGTGAGCTTACAAACATCTCTCAAATCATATTTACACTCATGTATTGAAAATAAACTTTGTACACAGTCTGGCAGTGACTTCACTTTACACTTCACATTGTCTGCATTATTTTATAATAAACCAAATCATTACATTTCATAACACGTGATCTGTAAAGGGTTTGTGTGCACTTAGGAGGGATAGGGGTAGATGTTTTATGATTCCATGTTTCAATCTGTTAGATTAAATAAATCAATAAATACGAGATGCTGATGAACAATTCTGTTTATTTATTTGGTTTAAAATTCTTCAGGATGGTGGGAGCTCCTGGAGGAGGACGCCGGTCTTCCTCCTCCGCCTCCTCCTCCTCCTCCTCCGCCGCCTCTATATCCCTATGGTAGATACACATGACACATTGCCCTCTTAGATTTCATAATTTGTTTGAGTTCATCAATAAACATTTGAATGTGACTGTTTAACACCAACAATCTGTTCAGTGGGAACAAGCCGGCAGCATTTAGGACTGAGAGGAGGATCTTCATACCTCTTCAGCTCCTCCTTCAGCTCCTCCAGCTTCTTCTCCAGCTCCTCCTCATTCATCGTCTTCCTCTTCCTCAGCCTCTCCCTCATCTTCTCCTTCGTCTTCTCATGTAACTTTCTGATCCTCTCCTCCTCCTCCTCCTCCTCTATACCCCTATGGTAGATACACATGACACATTGCCCTCTTAGATTTCATAATTAGTTTGAGTTCATCAATAAACATTTGAATGTGACTGTTTAACACCAACACTCTGTTCAGTGGGAACAAGCCGGCAGCATTTAGGACTGAGAGGAGGATCTTCATACCTCTTCACCTCCTCCTCCTCACCCTCCTCCAGCCCCTTCTCCGCCGTCTCAAGACAATTCTTCAAGATCTCCACATTCCTGTCAACTCTTAACAGCTTCTCCTGCTCCAGCTCCTCCTCCACCTCCTTCCTCCATTCCGTCATCTCCTTCAGCGCCCTCTTGAGCTTCTCCTTCTGCTTCTCCCACTTCTCCTTCACCTCTTTCCTTCCCTTCTCGTGCTGCTCCTTTAGCTCCTTCACCATCTTCCTCTTCTTTTTTTAACTCTTTCATCATTTTATTCTCCAGCTCCTGGATCAGGCGGGTTTGAGTCAGCAGGGAGAGAAAGAGCAGCGTTAAAAATGAGTCACTTTCCACCGGACACGTTCAAACGCAGCCGAGCAGAAGCTCGTTCACAACCGACCCGTCGCTCCGGCGCCAACGGGAGCCGTGAAGCTGAGATCTTTGAGGACGAAACGTTGCGTATTTAATCAAAGTGAATTATCTCCAGCGTTAAAGCTAAACACAAGAACCCAGAGACCCATTTCTCCTCCGAGGAAAATGACATGAAACAGATGAAATAGACCCCAAATAACACGTCTGTGTCATTGTTCCTAAACACAGGGTTCACACACATGTGGACCGATGGATTTCAGGACTTTAAACCAAATTTACACGACCAAACTGTTTATTTAATCTCGGTGTGAACATGAAAAAGTGAGAAAATGTGGTATTTAAACTAACAATGAGAATTGCAAAGCATACAGTATAAAACCTTAAATGACTCAAATGAATGAGAGACAATAGTTTAGATTAGGAGAATAAACAATTATTCTTTTCAGTTATGGTGCGTTCACTTGCAGTGCAGAAAAATAGCAAAATGAGGTTTTATACTTTGAGCGTCATTCTTTTAAAAGCATATTAGTTATTTAAACTCAGCGTGAATGCACATGTCAATATAACACAGTTACACGACTTTAACAAAACCTTTTGGGATTTTTTTCTCCCAGGCATGAAAATAAATATTTTTAAATATTTCATGATTTTCCATGTTTTCCAAGACCGTGCGGACCCTGAACACAGAGTCATCATGTTGAATGTGCCATCGGGCTGTAATGGTACACTTTAAAAAAACAATTAAATGAACATAATGTGATTTATTTTGGTTTAGATTTGTTTTGATATGGTTTGAATTGAACAGTATAAAATCCATGAGTCAGCCGAATGAACCGAGCAGATCATGATGATTTTATATCAGTTTGTTCAATACGTGTGTTTAATATAATAAAGGACATGTTATATAAGCTTTATCGTTCTTAAACGGGTCAATCTGACATTTCGGCAACGGAAAAAAAAACAAGCTTTTTTTAAATTGAGCCACTTGCGTCTAATCTCTCACAACCGGGAGCGGACATCTTGGAAATTGTTGCTACGGCAACAGACAATCACATTTATATATATATATATATAGCAGTGTTAGCTCTGTTAGCACCATTAGCATATTTAGCTCTGTTACAACAGTTAACAGTGTTGGCACTGTTAGCTCTTGTTCGCAATATTAGTAGCTTTATATATATATATTAGACTAACACGGAAATTGTTGTTACGGCAAAACACTAGCTAAAAAGCGGGTTGTGAGTGTCGTGGGCAGTTTGAAGCGAAGAACAACAATCTTTACCACATTATAAACTCTTAATAAACACAGCACTGTAACAAGTAGCGGTTGCTTCACGAGCTGTGGACCCTCGGCGCCTCTAAAGCCGCGTTGTGAGTCGGGCTTACCGAACTCCCGCTGGCCTCCATGTTGCTGACTGATCCAACTGACTGATCCAACTGACTGATCCAACTGACTGATTCAACTGACTGATCCAACTGACTGACCAACTGACCAACTGATCGGTGGTGACCGGTCCCCTTTCAAAGCATCGCATTGATCACTGAACAACATGTAACCGTGACGACGGAATACCGTCTCATAGCACAGGTTCAAAACTACACGCAGCGAAATATTCTTTTTAGATGCCTAACAAATATGATATTAAGATGACACAGTGCCTTCTTAGATACCCCTATGGTAGATACACATGACACAGTGAACCAGGTTGTTTATGTTCATAAAGTTATCAGGCACGTCACATATATATATACAAATGCAACGCGGTAAAAGTGAAGACGTTACCGTCTGTGAAGAGCATAAATGGATCGTAAATAACATATAAATAGTATTTATTCACATAGTAATAAGCCTCACACACATGTAAATACTCAAACTGTAATACGCGCAACTAAATACTTTCCACGTTTAACTGACGCCGTAGTAAATAACGTCGATGCCTTCATTACCCACAATGCACCTGATGCACCCGGAAACGAGAGACGACGTCAACTGACTCGACTTTATGTTGTATTTGGTTTTAACTCTTACATATTTTAATGTGTTCTGAAAATGTTTAAAATGTTGTTTTACTCTTTATATTAAACTCTAAATAATTTCCACGTTTAACTGACGCCGTATTGTAAATAACGTCGATGCCTTCATTACCCACAATGCACCTGATGACGCACCCGGAAACGAGAGACGACGTCAACTGACTCGACTTTATGTTGTATTTTGTTTTAGCTCTTACACATTTTAATGTGTTCTGAAAATATTTAAAATGTTTTTTTACTCTTTATATTAAACTCTAAATACGTTCCACGTTTAACTGACGCCGTAGAGCAAATAACGTCGATGCCTCCATTACCCACAATGCACCTGACGACGCACCCGGAAGTGAGAGAGACGTCACCTGACTCCGTGTTGAGTTGAGTTTGTTCCTGACAGTTTTGAGGCTTTCTACTCGCGATTTAAAAAACACGCATGACAGCGAGTGAGTCGTGATGTTGCGACCGAAGGCGTTGACGCAGGTGCTCAGCCAAGCGAACACCAACGGAGTCCAGAGTACTCTGTGAGTACACAAGAGTACACAAGAGTACTGCTAGCTAGCTAGCTAGTGGAGATGCTACATGGTGCGGGAGTCAGGATTTAACTTCAATGCCTTCGTATGTAGTTTTGTCTTGTCAAGCAAAAAAGTTCACCGTATTTGAATGTCTTTTATTTTATTATATTGTATAATTATGCTTTTGATTAGTATCCCATTTGTTGTTGTTGTTATACCGGTTGGGCTTTTTAGACTTTCAAAGGAAACACAAAAAGTTAAATAATATCTCTTTCCCGATAAATTAGTAAATTTAGACAAATACTAGCTACTAATACTAGTAGAATCGACCCCATTATGTGTCACTGTGATTATATATAACTACAATATGATATATTTTCACCATCTTTTAAAGCTCAACCATGTTTTGCTGAATTGGCTCATTTGCATTTAGTGTTCGTCCATTTTTTTATATAACCAGTTCCTGCATTTCTACAGATGATTCCATTTGTGTTTATGTTGGGTAAAGTTTTACGGTCTTGGTCTTATTGTCAGATCTAATGGGTTTTAGGTATTGAATCTAGTTTAAAGTATATAACATACTTCATAACAACTCCCATTGTGACGTTACATAAGTCACAGACGGGTTCTATGATGATTGTGATTTATGGAATAAAAAAAGGCTGAACCTTTGTGTGTGAGTGTGTGTCTGTGTGTGAGTGTGCTTCAGCTTATGACCTCATGATATGAATTAAGATCATTTTAATGTTATTGGAATGTTATGTGTCTGTTTATCTACCTAAAGTTTGCCGTGTGACACATGATGACTCTTTAGAAAAGACTAATAAATATCCATCTGCCTTGTAGAAGCCATACAATGACAGTCTTGAGTTAAAAATCATTTTCCATGTTAATCTGCTGGATGCTGAGACATGCAATTTGTCCCCCCCCCCCCCCCTCCCCTCCCCCAGCCTACTGAACAATGAAGGTTCCCTCCTGGCGTACTCCGGCTACGGGGACACTGATGCGCGAGTGACGGCCGCCATCGCCAGCAACATCTGGGCGGCCTACGACAAGAACGGCCACCAGGCCTTCAACGAAGACACGCTCAAGTTCATCCTCATGGACTGTATGGTGCGGAGAGCGACGGCTCCAAAACACGTTGGCTGGTTGGTTTTCCGGATGAGAGAAATGTGTCACTTTCTCTCTCTCTCTCTCTCTCTCTCTCTCTCAGGAGGGGAGGGTGGCCATCACTCGTGTAGCCAACCTGCTGCTGTGTATGTACGCCAAGGAGACGGTGGGCTTCGGGATGCTCAAAGCCAAGGTGGGTCTTCCTCGTGGTTTGCTGTACATGGCGAGCTTATTTGTTTATCGGAGGTTAAAGCACACACACACACACACACACACACACTTGTAATGTGGCCTTCGAGGGTCCCCGATCAATTATCTGTAATCAAGGAGGAGTCCTATATTACTGAAGCAGCAATTATATGTTTATTCAACTAGTGTATCTGTGTTAGTTGAGGGTAGAAATACATTGCATTGAAACATTCATTTTATTGTTATCCTCACAAGAATATCATAACTCTGTGAACAAGAACATCTAAGTTGGCAAAACTCTAAAACACACTAATAGCAACATAACATTGTAGTTATTCGTAATGAAACATTTCTATGTCACTGAAACAAGAAGTGTACGTTTACTCAACACAATACATCTGTGTTTGTTTGAAGGTAGAAATACACACTGAAACAAGAAAGGAAGGTCATAATGAGGTGAACAAGAACATCTAAGTTGGCAGAACTTTTGTCTAAACTTGAAAATGTTAGTTATGTCATCTTCTGTGGTCAAGTGTTGTTGCCTTGGTATATTCTGTTTAGTGCGGTCAGCAAAGCCGTTGAGGAAGCCTTGTCGTCCATCTTGTTTCTCCACCACGAGGCCTAAACTAACCTGCAGCCCCCGCCCCTCTGTTATGAGCCACGGCCCGAAGCGCCATGTCTTTGGGGTCGTGTGGCGTAAATTAAATGTATTTCACCGGAAAAATCCTCATTGAGATAAAAAAGAGAGACCCGGCCAAAACAGCAGCACATAAAACAAAGTTTCAGACGTACAACATAAAACTGTGACGGAACATATTTTTAAAAAAAAAGAGTATTTTCCTGATAAATTAACTTGCATAAGTCACCGTGACCTCATGATGTTTTTGGCCTAAACTCAAGAATTCCTTCGCTAGTCATGACACATTCACTCCGAATGTCTAAAGCTGTGTGTGTGTGTGTGTGTGTGTGTGTGTGTGTGTGTGTGTGTGTGTGTGTGTGTGTGTGTGTGTGTGTGTGTGTGTGTGTGTGTGTGTGTGTGTGTGTGTGTGTGTGTGTGTGTGTGTGTGTGTGTGTGTGTGTGTGTGTGTGTGTTCCAGGCCGAGGCGCTGGTGAAGTACCTGGAGGAACCCTTAACCCAAGTGGCGGCGTCGTAGTGGAGAAGATTCTGGCTGTCTGAGGGGGGGGGGGGGGGGGGGTATTTATAATCATGGTATTGAAACTAATAACTCGTGTGTGCTTTTTTAACACTTTGTGTTCTGGTGGTTCAGCAAGTCCACATGATTTATCCAGAGGACGTCTGAGTGTCTCCATTATTCACCCGATGACTCATTCAGTTTGAGTTTCAGGACTCAAATGGTTTGTGGGAAAACGTCCGTCTGATCCAACGCAGCGAAGATCATTTGCTTTACATTTTAGTTTGAAAAGCTGTCAAATAAAAGACATTTGGGTTCATATACATTATTTCATTGTGTGTTTATCGTCTGGTGTGAGTGAGCTGTTATCGTATATGAGTTCAAAGCTCTTACTGTTTATAAGCTCCCTGAGTTTCTGTTTGCTCTGACACAAATGTGAATATCTGAAATCAATCAGAAGCACTTCAGATGTATTTTGCATACACATCATAACCCTCAACAGAGCTCAGGTTTACATCCTCATGTTGCTATTATCCTCTGATTATATTCACTTTTTCATGATACATAAAAAAGGAGTTTAATTTTCACAGACGTTGGACTGACTGCGTTCTCATTTCCTTTAAAACCCAAAATGAGTTTGACTAAAGTCGTTTGAGGATCCTCATGATGAAAAAACATAGTTTTATAATAATTCAGAGTGCAGTTCGATCATCGGCCACAGGGGTGCACAAAGATGTATTTTAAGTTCTAAGTTTTAATGTTTTATTTTCCACTTGTGCCTAAACCAACAGTCCAGACACCGTGGACATCTAGTGCAGGCTCAATGTGAACAGTTCAGACATTAAAAGATAATAAGAAATAAAAGAAAACACTATTTTTTAGCATCACTTCAAATCCGTTGGAGATTTAAATTTGATCGATTAAAACATGATTTGATCTGCATGTTATTGTTTAGAGACACACATGGAGAATTATATCAAACATTTTGATGGCTTACTGCTAAATATTTAAAACCAGGAGCCCGAAATGTGCCAAAATTAACCATAAAGGGGCAAAAAAATGATAAGACTCCCGATGACATTGTCTATAAAGGACGAAGAAAGATGTTTGATAAAACGTCACGTCACAAAGTTATAGAAACTACAAACAACAGAAATAATCATTTTTTTTAATGAATCTTGAAAGCACAGAGGTTAAAATAGAAACAATAGACAACAAGAGACATGACAGAAAACCCACGTGAACTCTGACTGGTAGTTTATTTTAACCTCAAGACGATGAGACTCGCTCCTGCTTCCTGTTTCCTACTTCCTGCTTCCAGTAATTGGATCGGTCCAGCAGGAGGCGCCTGCCAGCCCCTCTGGGCTGCGTTACCTGCTTCGTGGACCCACCTGTCCAACCTGCCCCGCGTTAAGACACGCCCCCCCTGCAGCTGCCCCACCACTCCCTGACACAAGCCCCGCCTCCTGGAGCAGAAACAGCCGAGCAGGAAAACACTGCACGTCTTGTACAAACACGGCAGCTCTCCAGCTCTCAGAGACGGAGGGCAGCGGGGCAGACGAGCTGGAGACGGCAACACACACTTCCTCAGCCGCCGTGTTTCCTGGAGCCTGAGGATCCGAGGAAGAGGAGGAAGAGGAGGAGGAAGAGGAGGAGGAGGAGGGTGTCGCCTTACATCCCGACCTGCAGCCCCGTGTGAGACACACTGAATGGACAGAACATGGGGTCAGATGAGGCCTACAACTTTGTCTTCAAGGGTGAGTGCTACGCTCTCCTGCTTCCTTGATCCCTTGATCCCTTCCCACCTTTACACACCAAACGCCCCACGATGGGAGTTATTGGATGGCGCTCCTGTTGTCCGTCAAATGATACTTCCTTGTTCATTATTAACCTGCCTAACTTCCAGGAACATGAACATGTCGCCCTGTGGCAACCCAATGCAACGTCTCTGTGGTAACAACCAGCTCAGTGAGAGGAGCAGTACGCGGTCACACACACCCGGCTGAGTGTGTGTGTGTGTGTGTGTGTTCGGTTTAACTGTGTAGGTCAACACCTGCATGCTGGTATTCTATTTCAATGTGAAAGCTCTCTGCAGGTGACCAAAGGTGATAGGATACAAGGATCCCCTTGAGGAGGCACGGCCGGCTCCAGGTGGAGGTAGAAGCCGAGGCGTGTGACCGGTGGTGCTCACCTGGAGCCGGAACCACCAGGATCCGGTTTATAGTGGGGCACTCGTAGAGAAAGAGTTGCGCCTGGGTGGAGCTCTTTGGAGAGGAGCCGCCGCTCCGTTGGTTCTGCTCTTCCAGACTCGTGGTGTCTGAGCTGCAGCTGGTGGAGGTACCGGGTGGAGGTACCGGGTGGAGGTACCGGGTGGGTCTCCACGAGAGAAGTTCCTCCAGAGAGGCGGTCGGGTTCAGGGACAGAGATTTGGACTTGTGGGTGCAGAGGGCCGTGTTGACAGAAGGCGCTGCAGGTGAATATTAAAGTACCTGTGAGAGAGCAGACGGACCCCGTCTCTCTCTCCTCGCTGTCGGCTATCAGAGCTGAGACGAACCAATAGTTCACATCCTCTCACCTGAGGGAAGAAGTTTGTCGCCGGTCCCTTGATGGAGAGAACGAAGCAGCGTGAAGTGTGTGTCGTACGTACACTATTGTCAAAGGTTTGGGGTCGCCCAGACAATTTAGTGTTTTCCATGAAAACTCACACTTTTATTTATCAAATTAATTTCAACATTAATATAAAATATAGTTAAGACATTGACAAGGTTAGAAATAATTATATATATTATTTATATTATTTATATTTATATATAATATATTATTTATATTTAATTTATAAATATATATTTTATTTATTTATGTATTTATTTATTTATAGATACACGACCAGTCAAAAGTGTGGGGTCACACAGACAATTTGGTGTTTTCCATGAAAACTCAAACTTTTATTTATCAAATGAATATAAAATCTACTCAAGACATTGAGGAGGTTATAAATAATGACTTTTATTGTAAATATGAATGTAGTTCTTCTTGTGGCTCAAAGGAAGGACAGTTTTATAGCTTCTCTCACCAGCATAACTGTTTTCAGCTGCGCTCACATAAAAAGGGTTTCAAGGGTTTTCTACCCCTCCGCTAGTCTTCTAAGGCGCTAACACAATGTACCATCAGAACACTGGAGATGGGCCTCTACACACCTCTGTAGAGACTTCACTAAACACCAGAGAATAGTCATCTACACATTAACTATGTAGAGAGAGGATTTATGATTCATTTAATGTTATCTTCATTAATAAAAACAGTGCTTTACTTTGAAAAATAAGGACATGTCTACGTGACCCCAAACTTTTGAATAGTGTATATTCTCAGAGGTACCGGCATGTTTTCATTCCTCCAGCGATTCCCCGATAGCTCAGAGAAACTAATCTATAATCTGGTTCTGTGTTGTGAGCCGGCTCCGCGGCACACGGGGTACCGTACTTCTGACTTCCAGGTTATTTATCGTCACGTGCTCCACAATTACAGAGAAGCAGTCAGTAGAAAAAGATAAGAGCTCAGGCTCCCTCCCAACAAATAACCATTAAATATGAAAACAAAGTAGAATCTGAGAATCTGAGACGTGAAATACAGCAGAAGTAGGGATAATTACAACAGATATGCAACGTGAAATAAACAAATTAATATGTGTGCTAAAGATAAAT
The DNA here is from genome assembly GCF_029220125.1 of Pseudoliparis swirei. Lineage (NCBI taxonomy): Eukaryota > Metazoa > Chordata > Actinopteri > Perciformes > Liparidae > Pseudoliparis > Pseudoliparis swirei. Next base: position 5,969,433 of record NC_079409.1, read on the forward strand.
GAACTGAATGTAAACAAGGAAACTTAATCAGAAGTTATACTGCACTCAGATGTAAACAGGTACCTGTCAGTAGAAGGTGGAGGTCATAGAAGATGGAGATGCTGCAACTACAACTGCATATCATCTTTATAATGTGATCAGACATATAAAGTAAACTTCCAAACTAATAACCATATGCTCGTGGAGCATAAGGCACATTTTAACATCGCAAATGTGTTTTAATGTCGATCATTAAGCAATAATTAATACGCAGCGTGACAGAATGAAACTTTCCTGTTGAATATATGTAAATATATGTTGAATATATATATATCATATATATTCACAGTGAATAGAGAAGTTCCAGAAGCACAATGCACTCCTCTGCATCACTTCGAGTTCTTCACGAGAATCAACAGACCGGGCTCAGAGGCCTCTTGTCCCGTATCGCCATAGAAACCAGGGGTGGGAATTGTTTGCATAAGAAGTTACTGAGCGCTAGAGAGGAGGAGGGGGAGGGGGAGGAGGAGGGAGGAGGAGGAGGGGGAGGACGGGCATTCTCACCTGTGGCTAAAACGAGCAAAAGCAGAATAACTTGTCAAACGCTCTCCACCGGGGCTGCAGACCGCAGGTTAACCGTAACCTGGAAGTCAAGATTCAGGGCCAAGCGGTGTCAGAGTTTCACCTCGATGGGAGTCTGCACGCGTTCAGGGAGAAAGAGAAGAAGAAGAAGAACGAATGTGTGTTGCATCTGTTGTTCTGCAACCGGAGAATAGTGAAGAAACCATTGGTGACCTCCCAACTGAAGCTGATTCGGAGCACCTTGAGGACCCCTCGGCCACGTCGGGGTGCAAAGTTCAAATCTCAACCTCGGAAAATAAAAAGAATTGAAGACATTAAGAAAACAGTCACTGGCCCTTTAAATCATATCTTCATCAGCAGGAAATGATAAACTGCTCAAGAAGATCATGTGATGCGGTTGAACACGGCTACATTATGGTGGCTCTTAAGGTGAGATTTTATTATATATTTAGGTCCTTTACTTCCGTAAAAATACAGCATTATAAGTAAAAGCCCTGCAAGAAAAATGTTAATGAAAGTTAAAGTACAGAAGTATGAGAAGCATAATATTCTATAACAAAGAATGTGATGACTATGAACAATAAGCCATTCAGATTTCTATATTTCTCAAAATAAACTTTGTATATAAATTGTATAAAGGTAAATAAACATAAATATAAATAAAAAGCTCACTCATTAACACGTACGAAATCTGAAAACTCAAATTAGTTTTTATTTGCGTACAGACTGAAAACCTAATTTTAAAAATGTTTAAAACACTTAATCTCTTAAAAAGAGATGTGGCGTCTTGATGTATGACTTTCGTCTTTTTTTATGCTAAGCTAAGCTAGATGTTTAACAGATCAGTCTTTATGCTAAGCTAAGCTACATATGTACCAGACCAGTCTTTATGCTAAGCTAAGCTACATATGTACCAGACCAGTATTTATGCTAAACTAAGCTACATATGTAACAGGCCAGTCTTTAAGCTAAGCTACATATGTAACAGGCCAGTCTTTATGCTAAGCTAAGTTACATATGTAACAGGCCAGTCTTTATGCTAAGCTACATATGTAACAGGCCAGTCTTTATGCTAAGCTAAATTACATATGTAACAGGCCAGTCTTTATGCTAAGCTAAGTTACATATGTACCAGACCAGTCTTTATGCTAAGCTAAGTTACATATGTAACAGGCCAGTCTTTATGCTAAGCTAAGTTACATATGTAACAGGCCAGTCTTTATGCTACGCTAAGTTACATATGTACCAGACCAGTCTTTATGCTAAGCTAAGTTACATATGTAACAGGCCAGTCTTTATGCTAAAATAAGCTACATATGTAACAGGCCAGTCTTTATGCTAAGCTAAGTTACATATGTAACAGGCCAGTCTTTATGCTAAACTAAGTTACATATGTAACAGGCCAGTCTTTATGCTAAGCTAAGATACATATGTAACAGGCCAGTCTTTATGCTAAGCTAAGTTACATATGTAACAGGCCAGTCTTTATGCTAAGCTAAGTTACATATGTACCAGACCAGTCTTTATGCTAAGCTAAGCTACATATGTAACAGGCCAGTCTTTATGCTAAGCTAAGTTACATATGTAACAGGCCAGTCTTTATGCTAAGCTAAGTTACATATGTACCAGACCAGTCTTTATGCTAAGCTAAGTTACATATGTAACAGGCCAGTCTTTATGCCAAGCTAAGTTACATATGCAACAGGCCAGTCTTTATGCTAAGCTACATATGTAACAGGCCAGTCTTTATGCTAAGCTACATATGTAACAGGCCAGTCTTTATGCTAAGCTAAGTTACATATGTAACAGGCCAGTTTTTATGCTAAGTTACATATGTACCGGACCAGTCTTTATGCTAAGCTAAGCTACATATGTAACAGGCCAGTCTTTATGCTAAGCTAAGTTACATATGTAACAGGCCAGTCTTTATGCTAAGCTAAGATACATATGTAACAGGCCAATCTTTATGCTAAGCTAAGTTACATATGTAACAGGCCAGTCTTTATGCTAAGCTAAGATACATATGTAACAGGCCAGTCTTTATGCTAAGCTAAGTTACATATGTAACAGGCCAGTCTTTATGCTAAGCTAAGTTACATATGTACCAGACCAGTCTTTATGCTAAGCTAAGTTACATATGTAACAGGCCAGTCTTTATGCTAAGCTAAGTTACATATGTACCAGACCAGTCTTTATGCTAAGCTATGCTACATATGTAACAGGCCAGTCTTTATGCTAAGCTAAGTTACATATGTAACAGGCCAGTCTTTATGCTAAGCTAAGCTACATATGTAACAGGCCAGTATTTATGCTAAGCTAAATTACATATGTAACAGTCCAGTCTTTATGCTAAGCTAAGTTACATATGTACCAGACCAGTCTTTATGCTAAGCTAAGTTACATATGTAACAGGCCAGTCTTTATGCTAAAATAAACTACATATGTAACAGGCCAGTCTTTATGCTAAGCTAAATTACATATGTACCGGACCAGTCTTTATGCTAAGCTAAGCGACATATGTAACAGGCCAGTCTTTATGCTAAGCTAAGTTACATATGTAACAGGCCAGTCTTTATGCTAAACTAAGCTACATATGTAACAGGCCAGTCTTTATGCTAAGCTAAGCTACAGTCTTTATGGTAAGCTACATATTTAACAGGCCAGTCTTTATGCTAGGCTAAGCTACAGTCTTTATGGTAAGGTAGGCTACATATTCAATTAATCTTAATCATGTGAGTTAACTCTTGGCAAGAAAGCAAACAAAGCACATTCCCCCGAAACGCCCCGTCTGTTGTTCTAACGCATCCTAACAACTGAATCTGTGATATCTGGTGGAGATGTCGCAAGAACTCTGATTATTATAATCGGCGCTCAGCGGCTCTCACGCCTCAGCGTCGTCCTCCCAGCGCCTCGGTGTTTTCACAGTGTGGTCATATATTATCTATGCCAATTAAGCCAAGCCTTCTTTCTTCTTCTTTTTCTGAGTCAGCCACTTACAACTGAAAGCCAAGCATTAGTCACGGCCGTGGAGAAAGGGGGTGTCTGTGTTCTTACCCAGGAGGCTCTTCTGACCCAAGATGAAAGGCGGTGGCAACTTGTTCCACCTGCTCTGGGATCACCTTACACGCTCATTCCTATTTCCTCAAATAAAGGCTGACTTGTTTTAAAGGTTATTTTGTGTATCTGTCCTTTTGCTTTGGCAAAATTAAGACTTCTTAAACCTAAAGTTAGGACTGGCTTCAATGTCAAATGCAAAATATTAATGCCATAACAATTAAATTAATTGATTTTGAGAAAAAAAGGAATTAGTTGAAGAGTGTCAAGTCCTCTACCTCGACTGGTTTACTTCCTTTACTTTGCACCTTTACCCCTTCATTGTATAAATGACTGTTTATACAATGTAAATATTAATTATTACCTTGTATACTTTTATTTCCGTCTGTATATTTATTATTGCCATTTTTTTACTTTTTTATTTCACGACTGTTCGCCTGTAATCGCGCAATTTCCCCACTGAGGGGCTAATAAAGGATCGTCTTCTCTCATCTTAATACAATAATATATTGATTAAAGATTTGGCATTTCACTAATGCATGCTGGGAGAGGGTCCCGATCAATAATCCGGTGTTTCACCAGTATCTTTACTCAACATTACTCATGATTTGCTCTTCATGGAGGCGTGGTGCGTTCTCTTAAATGGGACATCGTAATAATGGAGTCGTCATCCCCGTATTAGACGGCAAAGAATGAGGATTAACGGGGCGACCGAGAAGCGACACGCCCCGACCCAAAACTGGGCAGGGTGGACGCCCAGGTTGGGCTAATCCCAGGCTAATCCCAGGCTCATTCCAGGCTCATTCCATACTCATTCCATACTCATTAGTGGCTCATTCCATACTCATTAGTGGCTCATTCCATACTCATTCCAGGCTCTGTCAAAATGAGGCTTGGGATGTTCGTCCGTTTGCTTTTGCAACCACCAAACACAGAGCCATCAGTAAGACCTCGGGTGTTGTGCTTCCTCTCTCCGCAGTGGTTCTGATCGGGGAGTCCGGCGTGGGGAAGAGCAACCTGCTGTCCCGCTTCACCAAGAACGAGTTCAACCACGACAGCCGCACCACCATCGGGGTGGAGTTCAGCACGCGCACCACGCAGCTCAGCGGCTTCACCATCAAGGCCCAGATCTGGGACACGGCCGGGCTGGAGCGGTACCGGGCCATCACTTCTGCGTGAGTGTCAAGATCCTCTCACACACACACACACACACACACACATGCACACTGTATATCCTTTCTGGGTAACGGAGCCCACATGTGAATGACTTTTCAGTCGATGTTCAAGGGTACCCTGCAGTTCTTTTTTGATTAAATATGACATATTTAGTCCACTTTTTGTCCAACGGTCCCCAGTACTTGCTGATCACCTACGTGGGTAACAGTGGTTAGCAGGTCCATCTGTCAATCAGGGGGTTGGTGGTTCAATCCCTGCCCTACCCGATGTGTCCTTGAGCAAGAGTTGCTCCCCAGCTGTGTCCACGGTGTGTGAATGTGACATGATTGTAAGTCGCTATGGATAAAAAGCGTTAGCTAAATGACACGTGACGCAATGTAATCGACATAAAGCCCCAAAAGAGGTGTATTTGAACTTGCCCCCCATGTAGTCCACTTGGGGCTCCTAGTCATGTCAAGAGCCAGAAGAGTCCCTTAAAATGGTCTCCGCCAAGTAGATGATGCAATTGGTCGTGTGAGTGTGCGTCTGTGCGTCTGTCCACGGCTAACGGTTAATTTAGCTTTTTGGCAAGATCGTATGAATTGTCTTCTACGAAGACTTGGAGCCGATTGCCTGAAACATGGCCGCCTGTTTCTGAGTGGAGACGACCCACAACACCGCGGTGGTCGTTGCAGACGCACCTGTGGTCATATTTCATGGTCTTGCTGTCGGGAAAGAAATCAAATTCTCTATAATGTATTTCACAGTGATTTCCTGTCTCTTTATTGTTCATCATTAGTACTAAAGGTCCTGAAGCTGCATTGTGGATGTGTTGGGGACCAACAGACTTTCAGGAACTGTATAGTGTAAAAAAAGGACTATATCCACATTAAGAGAAATGTGGCCAGCAGTCAGTCAGTTAGCTTAGTTTAGCATAAAGACAACCGGGTGGAAAACCGCTAGCCGACTGCAGGTCCAGGTGCAGGTCCAGGTCCAGGTCCAGGTCCAGGTCCAGGTCCAGGTACAGGTACAGGTCCAGGTCCAGGTCCAGGTGCAGGTCCAGGTACAGGTCCAGGTCCAGGTACAGGTACAGGTCCAGGTCCAGGTCCAGCATTCATTGGTAGATGTCTGTTCTCACAACTCGCTTCTGTTTTGAACACTGAGCCTAAAAGTCCTCGATCAGTGGAGATGATGATGATGATGATGAGGGTTCACGCTGCATCATCACTTTGTGACTCACTACAAGTGTTGTTTGTTCCTGAAGAACCTAACTCATGCTTTTTATTTATGTGTTATTAATCAATACTAAGGTACCACGTACTCTACCCTTCATCAGTTTGGTGTCACCCAGACAATCTGGTGTTTTCCATGAAAATCACACTTTTATTTATCAAATTAATATTAAATCTATTCAAGACATTGACAAGGTTATAAATAATGATTTTTATTGTAAATATTAATGTTGTTCTTCTTGTGGCTCAAAGGAAGGCCAGTTTTATAGCTTCTCTCACCAGCATAACTGTTTTCAGCTGCGCTCACATAAAAAGGGTTTCAAAGGGTTTTCTACCCCTCCGCTAGTCTTCTAAGGCGATAACACAATGTACCACTAGAACACTGGAGATGGGCCTCTACACACCTCTGTAGAGACTTCATTACACACCAGAGAATAGTCATCTACACATTAACTATGTAGAGAGGATTTAAGATTCATTTAATGTTATCTTCATTGATAAAAACAGTGCTTTACTTTAAAAAATAACATTTCTAAGTGACCCAAAACTCTTGAACGGGAGTGTCCATGTTTTGGGGGAAAGCTCATTTTTAAACCTGCTCACTGGCACACGGAAATAAAAGACAATTATTTTGAAATCAACATTTCATGCCTCGCTTCTTGCTCCACAGTTGTTGAGCAACCTGTAAATCGTCAAACCACGAGGTGGTGCCGCTATCGGCCCAAACACGACGAGGACATGATGATGCCACCGTTTCCTGCTCATTCTGGTCCTGCCAGTTTCCAACCGGCTTCACTTGAGTCCTAAAACTGGTTTGAGCGGAGACCTTTGTTCGAACACTCGGCGGGTCTCTGGACTCATTCTTCTTTCTAATGAAACTAGAAGGATTAACAGCGTGGAAATTGGTTTTAAAAACAATAGAATGTGATTTTCTGGTTTTGAGACGTGGAAGAATCTGAGGATACCGCTGGATTAGTTCTTTTTTTGACAGATTGGATTTTGGAGTAATTACTTGCAGACTTATTTCAGTTTGCAAATTCTCACTTCCATGGAAGTTTCCCATTAGTGCTGTAACAAGCATCTAAAAACCTATTAAAGGGGAATTAATTACATTGCTGGAAGAGTGCAGCAGAGATACTATGTGAAGGAAGTATTGATTGGTTCAGGAATTCAGAGCAACCATCAGATATTGTTATTTTTTTGCGGTTGACAGCAACTGCTTATTCTTAATGAAGATACGAGACAACGGTTAAAGCGATAACCGACATTCTTAGTCTTGATTTCGCTCCATGGCCACTCTAAACAGCTTTTTTTAGCAGCTAAAGAGACAGTAATTATCCTCAGGAGATGGAGGAGACCAAAGGCGGAGCTAAAAGGTGGTAAACATGTGGTATAAACAGCTTTTTTAGCAAATAAAGAGACATATATTATCCTCAGGAGATGGAGGAAACCCAAAATAGAGCTAAAAGACAGGAAACAAGTGGTCATTGCAGCTTTATTTAGCAGCTAAAGAGACAGTAATTATCCTCAGGAGATGGAGGAGACCAAACGCTGAGCTAAAAGGCGGTAAACAAGTGGTATAAACAGCTTTTTTAGCAATTAAAGAGACATATATTATCCTCAGGAGGTAAAGATGGTAAATGGAGTCCTAAATTCATAATTTGGTCAAAAGCATGACACCAAATTAATAATTACGATGCTCCTTAACTCCTGAATGTGTATCTACTTATAATGTGAGCACATGCACATGTTGTGTTAACTACTTTTCTTTTTTTCCCGCTACTTCCAAGTAGCCCCAAACAATCTGTTATTCCAGGCTTTTGTGTGGATTGTTAATGTTTCGCTTGATTAAATTATTGTTCCTTTTGTTGTATTATATTATATGTTAACTCTACAGGCAGTGCCCCACTAAAGGTCGATACAGCACTCTCGAGAAAAGAGACACCTAAAGGAGTAACTGTGAAGTCATGTCCTCCCGACAGGTACTACAGAGGCGCGGTGGGAGCCCTGCTGGTCTATGACATCACCAAGCACCTCACCTACGAGAGCGTGGAGCGCTGGCTGAAGGAGCTGTACGACCACGCCGACCCCCACATCGTGGTCATGCTGGTGGGCAACAAGACGGACCTGGAGTCAGAAAGGTCCGTGCCCACCGAGGAGGCCAAAGACTTCGCAGGTACTTGAACTCACCTCGTTGTACATTCATTGTTTTGTAATTAGTTTTTTATGATGTTTGTGGAGAATGTAAATTAGTTTGCTCAGCAGAACTGTAAAAAAAAACCTGCCAATGTGATTAAAGAGACATGCTGTTGTTACGCAGATCACCATCTTTTAGGATTATTCACGAGAAGTTCAACGGTGACATTTCGTGATTTTAATTGAATAAATAACATGCGTGAGTTAACTAATGCAGTAATACAACAACTAATGCATTAACTAATGCAGCTTATTTGTACTGTTCTAGAGAAGAACGGTCTTCTGTTTCTTGAGACGTCGGCTTTGGAGTCCACGAACGTGGAGGCAGCGTTCAACAACGTCCTCGCAGGTAAATCACAGTGTAATGTGTATATATATATACATGTATATATATACATGTATATATATATTTCCAAAGAAAAATAAAAACATTAAAAAAAAGAAAAAGACAACAATACTCCAAAATAAATAAATCATTGAACTTGTTCAAATGTGCGTTCCCAGTCCACCTCATATCTATATATACAGGACTGTCTCAGAAAATTAGAATATTGTGATGAAGTTCTTTATTTTCTGTAATGCAATTAAAAAAACAAAAATGTCATGCATTCTGGATTCATTACAAATCAACTGAAATATTGCAAGCCTTTTATTCTGATTTATTGCTGATTATGGCTTACAGCTTAAGAAAACTCAAATATCCTATCTCTAAATATTAGAATATCATGAAAAAGTATACTAGTAGGGTATTAAACAAATCACTTGAATTGTCTAATTAACTCGAAACACCTGCAAGGGTTTCCTGAGCCTTGACAAACACTCAGCTGTTATAAATCTTTTTTTTTACTTGGTCTGAGGAAATATGAAAATTTTATGAGATAGGATTTTAGAGTTTTCTTAAGCTGTAAGCCATAATCAGCAATATAAAAATGAATAAAAGGCTTGCAATATTTCAGTTGATTTGTAATGAATCCAGAATGCATGACATTTTTGTTTTTTTAATTGCATTACAGAAAATAAAGAACTTTATCAAAATATTCTAATTTTCTGAGACAGTCCTGTATATAAAATATATATTTAAATATTAAATATATAAATATTATATATAAGTGCTACTGGTCAAAAGTAATAATAGTAAATATAAATAAATATTAAATATATTCATATAATAAATGTTAAATATATATATACAGTAAATATAAATATTATATATATATAAATATTATATATATATGTATGATATTGGTCAAAAGTATTATAATATATAAATACAAATATTAAATATATATATAAATATTATATATATGTTTATATATATATACGCTATTGGTCAAAAGTAATAATATTAAATACATATATAAATATTAAATATATATAATTTTTCTGCCACAGAGATTCACAGGAAGGCCAACAGGAAGGAAGTGGTCCGGAGCTCCGTCAGCGCCATGTCCTTGAGCAGCTCAAGCGAAGAAAACCCAGAGGGGGGGGGGAAATCCTGCTGCAGGAACATCTGACCACGGGGTCCTCCAGGATGTGCCATATAATATAAACGTTGTTTTTCTTTTTTATAATATTAACGGGTTTTTTGTTTTTAAAGTGAAGTCATGCTCAAAAGATGATTAACTAATGTGAATGAATGTAGCCGGAGTCCAACGTCATTCTTTTTAAGAGCGCCTGCTGACGATTGAACATAAAGGTCAAAGGTTACACTGAACCCGCGACGCCTGTAAAATGACATATTTATAATCCACGCACAGAATCGGAGCACCGTGGGCCTGTGTGTGTGTAGATGACACGTGACTGATTGACAGTGTGTTGGTAGAGGTGCTGTGTGCAGACTGATTGCAATTCTATCGAAAAATAAATGATTTATGAAAGGCTGAGTGCTATTTGTGTCTCATTAGAAAAGATATGGGCCTTTTTTTCTTCTTCTCAGAGGACATTTTGACACGTCACAATAAGTCATTAATTACACGTAAGAGCTAGTTTTCCACCACACACACACACACATGCACTAAACTGAGAAATCATCTCTGAGGTATAAGGTCAACTCTGGTAAACATTGTTTTGCGTTTCTAATCTCAAATTCCTTCACATCAAGTGCTGGGTGGCAGCAGATGTTCTTCCCCTGCAGGAACTCCATAATGAGGTCTAATGTGTGATTGTGTGCTCTATGTTCTTATTTACTTTTATCTATTCTTCTTATTGTAATTTTACTTATTTTTATCATATAGCTTCTAGGATGTTTTAATTATGTGATGTAAAGCGTGTGATGTAAAGCTGTAAGAATGGATTGCATTATTATTATTATTATTATTATTATTATTTAAAACTCTGGAAACAAAAACATTTATTTTTAGACGAGTAGCATCTCCGTTTTGACAGAATAATTCGTGGGTTACGCAACCTTTTTGAGCAGAATACAATTTTTTCTTCGGACTATGCTGCGATCACTACCTGGTCGAATTAAAGTTTTCTAAACCTGATGTTGCAGATATTGTATGAGTGCACAGACTTTATTAGGCTTTGTGGATATGGTATTTTTGTATTATATATATTATATATATATATAATATATAATATACATATTATTTTATATAATATATATATATATATTATGTATATATATTATTTTATATATATATCTATATTTTATGTATATATATATATGCATATATTGTGTTATAAAGAAAAAAGTATGACAGTGAAACTATACCAGCTTTCAGTTTTATGGGAATTTGGTGGATTGCCTGATAAGAGACAGAAAACACGACTTGAACAAATATAACGTGGCCTTCTATCAAACGCGAGGTGTCCGCCGGTCAGTGTTATCCACCTCTGATATGATAATAAAAAAATTAACTCCCTCCTTGAGCTCGTGACAACAGAGTGTAAAACCTGCGTCGAGTTTACACAGCGACTGCAAGCTGTTTCTGGGACTTCACCGGTCTGCCAAGGGTTAAATTATCCAAAAATATATGATGTAATCAAATTAACTTTTTACTGTATTGTCAATGTATGCATAGAGTTTCCTTGAGTCTGATGTGGGTCTTGGTTTTCAAAAGGATTATTTATAAAGCAATTTTTTAGGGTTATAAATGTGATATAAGTGATATATATATATATACATATATAATTCTTTTGTTTTCTTTCTTATTTTTCTTTATTTGATATTATTTTTCAGATATATTTGATTATAATAATTTAAGATAGGAATTATTTTTTGCTTCTACCTATACCTTTTCAGTCTTTATGTTTTGTATATTATATAGAATAATATTGTACTGTATTGCAATGATTGACTGAATAAATAAAACAACATTTATTTCCCACATTTGAGGATCAGTATATTAAATTCTTATTATTGTCCAAGATCTTTTTTTTAACTTGTGTTTTGTGCTGTTGGCAGTGGAAAAAAATGTTAATCTCAAACACGGTGATATCTTATAAATCACCCTCATTTTAACCAAACCCCATTTATTTAAGAACATTATTAGTCTCCATGAGGATACATCGAATGACTGAAGTCAGCATCTGTTATATAGCTTTAAATGTCACGCATTCCATTGTCTTACTTGTGATGCTTAAACTTGTATTTTATATTGGTTAAGAAAGTTGTCTTTCAGGAAAGTCCGTATGAAATAGCGTTGCTTAGAAAGAGGAGGAGGATAAAAAGGGTAAATTTGAATGAACCGGTTTTGTGGACTTTGTCTTTACTTCCTCACTGTTGGTCGTCCATAGACACGCAACGTATACAGGCCCGTCACACGGCGGCCATGTTGACCTGTCATTGCAGGTAAAACACAGGTGTTACATGACACCATTAACTATAAGGCCCTATTCAAAGTGGGCCAGGACCCTGGGGCTGTGCGTGGTGGCCAACTGGTATGACATTGTTATCACACCAAACAAAGGATTACTTCATGTTTTTAGGGCTGCAACGTTTTATGAATAATAGCTTTAGAATATTGTGAAATTGCCACAGTCAAAGGTGACTTGTTGAGAAATTATTACAATTAAAATGTATATATATTAGAATATTTAGTTTGGTCCAAAAACCCATAGATAATGAGTTTACGGTCATTTAGAGAACCGATTTAAGGAGATTGAGGCAGGAAATATTGCTGTTGTTAAAAAAGAAAAAAAGGAAAACTAAGATTACACTTTCATTTACTTTTTTATTGCAGATCTGTTTAATATATGTTAGGTCTATACATGGAGTATTGCTGGCTGGTGCTGCATGTACAAAAAATACCACATTAACACACGGTAAAACATGGTGAAATACTGTATATTTCACCATGTTTTACAGCTGCGGGCCCCTGAGAGAAATAACGCAAAGACTCATTTACTCGTGGAATAAACTGTATTTCATCATGTTATACAGTGTGTAAATGTGGTCTTTTTTTCTGATGCTGACACTGCCTTCCGTGTGCTGGTAAAAAAAAAACATCGGCCACCCTGGTGCATGCTGTTCCTGAAGCTACCCACACCTACATATAACCACAGGTGCCCAGTGTTACCCAATCAGTGAACCAATCCTAAAACTAAATATATTTAAATAACAATCACAATGAACTAAACTAAACTAAAACTATCATAAGAAAAAAGCTCTTCTAACATATCAAAATATATAACTTAATTAGGCAATGATTAAACAATATTACTTTACAATAAAACTAAATACAAATGTCAAAAATAAATAGCTCCAACAATCATGTTTAAATGTAATTCACACACGCACACGCGCACGCACACACACACGCTGTGTACCTCTGTGTTTGCACTGGGCTGCTGTGACGTAAGATATGTTGCCAGCTGGGCTCTGCCGCTAATTAACCTGCGGGTTCGCTATTACCTGTCGAGGCTCGGGCCGCGCACACGTCATCAAAGTTAACGCCCAACGGCTCGATTAATAAGCGACGGCGGAGCGCAGCAATCACGTTGCCCTGGGTGACAGGTGTCCGCCGACCAACGACCAATGAGAGCGCGCGAGGGGCGGGACAAAAGGCCAACTGACGTTACGTCGCAGCCCCCGGTAATGGCAAGTGACAGAGGGCGAGGAAGACGAGGAGAAACTTTTCCAGCTACCGGTTGCCGTCGGATGTTTATTTTTTTACCCAACTGCGTCGCGTTGTTCTACTTCGACGTTATTATTCGCCCAGCGTCGCCGTGGTTCGAGTGAGACTTCGCCGTCTTCCGCGTGAGGCTAACTATCGCGTTTAGAGCCGCGAACGGGGCGCTCGCGGAGTGAAGTTTAAAATACACCGCAAAGTTTAGTTGTCCGCGGAGACGACGACGACGGAGACGAGCTATGACCAACCGGGAGGACGAGTACGACTACCTCTTCAAAGGTGAGTAGCTGGTGTTCATCTTCTAGCTAGTTAGCGCAACTTCGACAACGAGCCCGTCACCTGACGCCGACTTGTTCGCGAGCTGCTGACCCGACAAGGTGCAGCGCGCGACGGCGGCCACGAAGGCACCTGCTGTCGGCCGCGGCTTTGACTCGCGACCTATTATTTCGACGTAAATGCGACTAGCCGTGCGCCCCTTTTTTTTTTTTTAATGCGCCTTTTTAAGTGCTCGTGTGTGTGTAAAAGTAGCATCTGCAGAAGAGTCTTAATCTTGCAGGCCGGTGACGCAATCGCGTGAGGGGATGGGGGGGTGTTGATCAACAAGGAGGGGGGGGGGGGGGTCATGTGTGGCAGGAAAACAACCCCGACCCGCACTTTCATGGAGAATAAAGTGTTCATTCGTGTATCTGAGGCTCCATGGTGACTACACACAGGTGACTACACACAGGTGACTACACACAGGTGACTACACACAGGTGACTACACACAGGTGACTACACACAGGTCTTGGCCTTCTGGCCACAAAACACACATCTTTTTGTCAATAACATAAACCACCTGCTCCGATTGTCACTTTAATATTTATCATATTATTGTCCAGCCTCATTTATAGAGGCACACAAGTGTGCCTGTTTTGTATTTCCCAAAAGGCAGAAACATTATCCCCCAATGTGTCCTCTTGTTGAAAGGTGAGTGTACCTGTATACCAGGGGGTGGACAGTGATTGATTGTTCCTTTTTTTTTTATGGCTACAAGTAGTTCATAGTTTAATCTCGTGGCGAGCAAAGGGGAAATGGAAATGTTCGCAGTCTGCTCAATTATAGAACGCCAAACGAGCATGTGTCGTCCAACTGGAAATACCTGCGCGGAGTGTGTGTGTGTGTGTGTGGCCACGGTGTCCCTGAGAGAAGATGAGGCTCGCTGACACGTCACATGACTCAGTGACCGGACAGCCAAGGCGTCTGCAGCGACGCGAGGACACCGATGAGGTATCGGCTGCTTTTTTTTTAAAGAATCCGTCTTCCTCGTGAACCAGGAAGGAGCTCAGCTTACTGTCCTCTCCTTTGTTCACGCGCCCTCCTCTTGTCCCGTGTGTGACAGACCCCGGTCAAGCTGGGTGAGTCACATGATCCTGCCGATGGACACGCATGCAGGAAGTCATCCCGCCGTCCTGGTTTGGTTTATTAAGGATCCCCCTTGGTCTACACCGTAGTGGAGACTATTCTTCCTGGGGTCCAGGCAAAAAAACATTACAATACAAATCCATAAAATGCAGTACAGCATGATCAATTATCACAAAAACACTTAGACTTAGAAAACAACATTTACATTAAAAGTAAAAAGATAATACCTAAAATAATAACCTAATCTACAATAATTTCCTTTCTGATTATTGCCGCCTTAAGTTTCCTTTTGAAATCACATTTGTTTCTTCCTGGTGAAGCACACCTGTCTCACGTCACTCATTTAGTGACGTGTACCTTTCACACAAATTGGCTTTAAGTCAGTTTTATCTCCAAAAAGCACCCATCGCTGCCCAACTGATTATATTATATTCAGGCGATCTGCGTATCTCAGGATATACATTTTAAATCTCCTTGATGCCATAGGATCATAAGGAAACCGTTTAATAGAGAGCATCTCTTGATATGCCGCTTTAATTTCACACGACTGGACAAGGATGCGATGGTTCTCTGTGGTTCACAGGGACCCGGGCGGTAAATGAATCTGGCCGACCCAGACGCTGACTCAGGTGCTCCAGTGTAATCCAGTTCCGCTCTTTATCCCCCGTACCTGTGCCCGATCGCCGGGTGCAGTGTTGTACGAGTACAATGGAGAGGTGTCGTGTATTTTTTTAGCCGAAGAATGGAACCCAACCATGGTGACTGGGTGTGTGTGACGCGGCCGTGCCATTACCTGCATCCTGAAACGGTTGCGTAACGATCTTTGTCCTCCGCCCAAGATCTTTTGTCTTCGCCGATGGAGAATGACAATGTTCCCCTTTCTTCTTCTTCTTCTTCTTTTTATTTAGGCATGTAGGAGAGCCACACTGATGCCCCAAATTTAAATTATTTAACACGGCGTTCCTCCGGTCATGGAAAACCTGGAAAAGTCACGGAATTTTAAAATGGTCATTTCCAAGCCTGGAAAGGTCATGGAAAAAACGTAAATCATAAAAGTTTTGGAAAAGTCACGGACATTTGTTATCACATGTTCATTTACGCCGAGTTTACAATAATTAATATGTTTTTTAAAGAAAGACGGTCAAAATATAAGCCGGCGTACGCTCTCGATACAGTGTATAAATTGTTCATGTTTATACTGAGATTTCAGTTTAATCATGGACATTTGGTTAAAAGACCTATAAATCCACTGGTCAACATGTGTCAGAACCTGTTAACAGTCTTGATTTGGACTTCTGCTTGTTGCACCACAGACGCGCTTTGAGAGTGTTTCCCTGTTTTCAGCAGTATTTCTTAAATGCGAGTGTGGACACGGTGGTCGGTTTGTTCAACGCCATTTCAACATTCCATAACAAGTATTTCCTCACATCAGGGCGGTGTGCTGTTGGTGTGGCCGGTTCCTTCTGACACCCTGACTCACCTGACGATGTAGGAGTAGTTTGGTAAACACTCGCCCTAATGGTGCCCGTTTAGGTACATTTTAAAGAGGGGATCCAGTCGAGGAAGCTCTGCATCAAAGCTCCTGTTGTTGTCGTAAGCATGAAATGAATCGCTCCACGTCGTAAACATCGTCATTCACCTCTCACCCCATGTCAGTGAAAACCCTCCTGGAGTTTGTGTCCACTAAAGCGAGGCCTTCTTCCAGGTGCAGTCATTGTTGATGTTATATTTAATGTGTGTGGTAATATACCTGGTGGTGCCATAACTAAAGTCATTTGGAGATCTTCAGCTGAGTTTAGGCTTTTTTTTAGGTCTCTGAACATTTTTTTATTTATTTTAGTCTTTAAAACTGAAAACTTAATTCATACAAATTAATTTTAAGCGGCCTCGTGGTATAATCCATGTCTCGGATGCCTTGACGATTTAAAAAAAGAACATTCAACTTTTCCCAGTGGAATGCCGTCGTGATGAAGGGACACCTGACAGGTGAGACCTGCAGCGACTCACTGGTTCGACCGGCTCGCCGTCGACGGGCGACTCCTCACATGGTTCAAATATTTTGTTGAGTGGGCGTGCCGCGAGTTTCTGTTGCGCCTCGCACTGGGAGCCACACGCATGCGTCATCGATGAAACGCGCCATCGAACGTGATTATAAAAAAGCCGACCCATCGGGACGGGGGAGGAAATCTGCAGATTTTTGTAGGGGGAAATGTTTTGCCCCACTGACTGAAATACAGGAGCATTTAAAAATAAATTGTGGCACTTTTTGAACCTTTGTTCAAAAATAATAAATGATCAATGGTCATAAAAATGGCAATAATAAGACTATTAGGCAGTAGTCTTCGATTTAAATTTATTTTTTAAACCAAAAACAAACTAACATAAATTATTTCTTTTTTTGTGTGTTTACGCAACACAGATGGGACACGCACAACCAAGAATAAAAACAAAACGCTATTAAATGATTATTCGATTTAAATTTTTATTTACATTTTTTAAACAAAAAACAAACTAACATAAATCAGACAATCTTATTAAATTGTATTCTTATTTCTTTGGTTATTTATTTAAATTATATATATATAAATTTCTTTTCTTTTTTTGTGTGTATAGGCAACACAGATGGGACACGCACAACCAAGAATAAAAACAAAACGCTATTAAATGATTATTATTATTAGAGAAGAATTATGGGGCATTTGTTGCCCCTCTACTCGTGACATCAGGGGCAACATTATATTTCTTAGGGCCAGTTTTGCCCCGGTGTTTCCGAAGCTGCGTCGGTATCTAATTCCCTACGACGCCAGTCCTCTACAAACACATTGATGTGTTTCTCATTCGTGAACATGTGATTGTTTCATCCCAATCATTTAAAAGTTAAACCGTCTCCAACCAACCCTGCAGCTGATTGTCCCTTTTCTCTCCCGTAGTGGTGCTGATCGGGGATTCAGGCGTCGGGAAGAGCAACCTGCTGTCCCGCTTCACCCGGAATGAGTTCAACCTGGAGAGCAAGAGCACCATCGGGGTGGAGTTTGCCACGCGCAGCATCCAGGTGGAGGGCAAGACCGTCAAGGCTCAGATCTGGGACACGGCCGGGCAGGAGCGGTACCGGGCCATCACCTCGGCGTGAGTACACGACGGGGACCTCCAGGAAGCCCTCGACGTCACGCGGGCGGAGACGATAATAACCACTTCACACGAGGACACTGGAAGAAAATAATGGGGCTTTAATTAAGTCCAGACATGCAGCGCCACATGGAGTGGCTCAAATGAGTGTTTTAATATAGACGCACACGAAGCACAGGAACTAGAATAAAGTGCCTCTTTTTACTTCCTCATGCATTGAGCCATTGTTTTAGTTTTATTCATACGCTCGTGAGGTTTTTACTGCTTTATCAATGTCTGGGGTTGTAAACCTTCAACCTACAGTCCTCTGTCCATGATTTCAGTTTCAAATCATCATTCCTTTAAATAGTTGTAACAATGAATTCTCTGAAGTGATTAATACGACAAAAAGGAGCCTTTTGGAAGCGTTTCGTTAATCGTCCCAAGATTTGATATTTTGTAGTTCTCGGCCTCCACGGCGTAACCGGCATGTCGGGCCGGTCTTTAATTAACAATGAGTAATGTCAGCCAATGTTCACGTGTCTTTTGAGCTTTGTCTGTCTTTATTTCATCGGGGGGCTTTCCCTCTTTTATTTCTGGTGTTCCTCACCCTCAAAGATGGCCGAGTCCACGAAGAATCCTCCAATCAACAGGCAACAAGTTGTTTCTTCTTCTGCTCTAATGCGCCTCGTGTTCGCCTCCCTCCTCCCGTGTCGTCCAGCTACTACCGCGGAGCAGTCGGCGCCCTCTTGGTCTACGACATCGCCAAGCACCTGACGTACGAAAACGCCGAGCGCTGGCTGAAGGAGCTGCAGGACCACGCGGACAGCAACATCGTCATCATGCTGGTGGGCAACAAAAGTGATCTCCGTCACCTGAGGGCGGTGCCAACAGACGAGGCCAAGGCCTTGGCAGGTATAGTGTGTGTGTGTGTGTGTGTGACAGGTTATTTCCAGGTTAGCCTAGCTGCTTCAATGAGACTCTCATGTGCTCATAACCGGGTTCGTACGGTCGTGGAAAACCTGGAAAGGTCGTGGACTTTGTAAATGTTTTTTTCCAGGTCTGGAAAAGTCATTGGAAAAAAATAATCCCCAAAGTTTTGGAAAAGTCATGGAAATTATATATATTCATATGTTCATTTACGCTGAGTTTTAAATGAATGAAAGAAAGAATGACTCTCAGAATGTAGGCCGGCATACGCTCGTTTTTCCACGCTGCAAGTGAACGCACCGTAACTGAAAATACATGCATGTTTATTCTTTTAATCTAAACTATTGTCTCTCATTCATTCGAGTCATTTAAGGTTATTTACTGTGTGCTTTGAATCCTCTTTGTAAGTTTAAACACGGGGTTCGTACGGTCATGGGAAACCCTGAAAAGTCATGGAATTTTAAAATGGTCATTTCCAGGCCTGGAAAAGTCATGGAAAAAACTTAAATCATAAAAGTCATGGAAATGTGTTAAAATCACATGTTCATTTACACCGAGTTTGAAATAATTGATATTTTTTAAAGAAAGACGCTCAAAATATAAGCCGGCGTACGCTCTCAATACGCAAAATGTTCAACAGTTTTCATGTTTATACAGAGATTTCAGTTTGGTCATGGACATTTGGTTTAAAGTCCTGGAAATCCACTGGTCAACATGTGTAAGAACCCTGTAAACACAACATTTTCTCACTTGTTCATGTTTACCCACCGAGATTTCACTAAATGTTTGGTCATGGTAATTTGAAGTCCTGGACACCGATTGGCCACCGTGTGGGTGACCCCTGTCATTAACATGCGTGGTCTGATAAGTGCTTCTGCGCCTGTCATACATTTCCTTTCAGTTGAGTTCTAATGTTTTTGTTGCGCTCTCATTACCTCTGGGAACGCCATGTTGGAACTGTGTGCACGACGCACGTCTCCCCTCATGAATATGTCCTTGGCTTGACCGTTGGTGCACATGAAAGACGGCGCAGCCCGAGGTCAACACTACTCCATTTAGATTAATTAAACTTCCATTTATCTCGGCCCTTTGAGAATTTCCAGGCGTGGTTTCGGGGAGGCTTGTTTGTGCCGGTCAGCCTCGCGTTGACCCGCACGCCGTTCTTTTAGATTAGTCGGGCCACGTGTTTTGAGTCTTGACCTTGAGTTTATTGGCTTGCTTCCAGAGTCGCCGTCGTACCTGCTTTGACTGGTAAATGACTCTCGGTAGGACGTCCTGGTGATTCATATCGGGGGAGTCAAAATCAATACGTTTCTGTCGTCGGTGCCCCGTCAGAATTAACTGATTTTTTTTCCTGCGGCACAAATGTAATTTATGATGCCTCATTTGCATAAAGACCGATGGCGGCGGACACGTCCATGCAAAGCGTATTGTAATGCCCCCGGTGACGGGTTCTCCAGGAGCTCGCCGCCTCGCTCAGTGTGAGGACGACATGGGGACGATGATCTGTTGACTGTCTTCAGAAATAAAGCTTGTTTTCTTGGTTATAATGTCATATTTTAGTTTTCTGGTTGGTTAGATCAAAAAACATATCTTTTCACTTACATTTTTTTATTACACAAAGCATAACAAGCATTAACAGTAAATAAAGGAACTTGTAAATATAAAATAGGGATGTCAGTGGCATGTTAGTTGCATTGACTGTTTTTCAGCAGCTTTTGACTTTGATCGGAATTTGTCCTTCACCGGTTTTGTTATCGACTTTATTTTTTTTATGGGAGTTATTTTAACATTTTTTCCGTTTTAAGAAACGATAAAGATATAAAGGCTCAAATTAATGATGTCTGAATTCCATTGAGCTGCTTCTGGTTTCAGGCTCCTGACTCACAGGAACACGTGAATGGAAAAAACAGTTACAAGTTCAGCTGTTTGTTTTAATAGACTAAAGCATTCGGTCCTTATTTGGTTCCAGATGAATCATGCGTTAGTCCACACACACTGTCATACAGTTATACATCCCAGCAGACTGTATTATTTGCTAATAAAGGTCTATATTCTATTCTATACGTCATTACGTTTGACCAGGTTGTAAACAGCCGGCCGTCAGACGACCCGTTAGAGCCTCGAGGACAAAGCCGTCCGCTGTGAGCAATCAAACAGGAAGCGGCTGGAACGACTTCCAGGGGAACCCTGCAGCGAGTGCATAATGCAGGAGGAATCAATCCCTGGATCGGTGCTGCGTTAATGCCACGACAACACTGCAGCTCGGTCTGGCTATGAAAGTTAAAATAATACATAATAATGCAGGCTTTTCACATTCTGTTTGTTTGTTTGTTTTACAGAGAAGCACGGCTTGTCTTTCCTGGAGACGTCGGCGTTGGACTCCTCTAATGTGGAGCTGGCTTTCCAGACTATTCTTACAGGTGAATTTTGCGTGTGTTTATTTCTTCATTTTTATTTTGTGTTTATATCGATTTAAAGTGAGTGAATGTTCATTTGATCCTGATGCTCCAACGCATCAAATGATAATGCTGGGTACATGCATGCACCCACACATGCATACACAGATACATACTGTACATGCATGCATACACACATGCATACACAGATACATACTGTACATGCATACATACATAGATGCATACATATACACACGGTGTCACATTTCCATCCAGTCGCTGATGGTTTACATAACAGTACTCGCCTTCTGCCACTAGGTGGCAACAGAAGCCCTCTCATCCGATGGGCAGTCTGTGGCGGCGCACCACCCGAATATGTTCTCTGATGGTTCGGCACAGTGAAAAAAGCACTCGGCCAATCGGCGCTTGTGAGCGCCGCGACGTGACGACCACTAGCAAACCACTCGCGGTCCTCGTTTTGTGGTCTCGAGTCCACGTCGACCCGCTGGACCAGACGCTTCTGTTCGGCGCCCAATTTTCGGATGCGTGGTTCACACTCGCGGAAACGCATTTGATCGAGTGTGAGGAGCGACTGCAGAGGCACCGGCCCGGTGAGGAGTGGACGTCAGACCCGGTGGAGCCGAAGCCGATGTCACGTGTGCGTAGATATCAGCAGCCGCCGCATCGCAGGTCAAGAGTCCCAGTGGATCATGTGGCGAAGCGGTGGAGGACCTGGAGTCGTGGTTTCTAAACCTTCTTGCTTCTCAAGTCCAGGCACAGAGGACTCAAACCCACAACTTTATTTCCTACTTGATGGTCGTGTGAATAGATCGTCAGTGGTTGTGCAGACACTCGTTTCCAGACCACCGGGTTATTTCAGCCACTAGTCCTGCTGCCCCCCCCCCAACAACGGCATCAGAGCTCAAGTTTTAGGGACGTGACATTCTGAAATGCATTGAAGAAGCAAACGTTGGTGACGTGGTGATGAAGGGCGTGCCATCACGCAGCCGGGCCGATCTATTCTGCATTTCTTCGACTGCGGAACAGAGCTGGAATGAATAAGTCGGTACGTCCGAGTCAGCCGAAACCCCGGAACGCGTCTCCTCGCCCACGACGAGCTTCGCATTCATATTTCTGGATGCTATTTACGAAGAAAAGGCAATTTCTGTCTTTATTTTTTAAGCAATTTGCGTTTTAGTTCCCTCGCCGGATGCAGGAAGAAAGGAGTAGATTTGTGACGCTTCCTCGTTCAATACAACGCACGCGGAGGAGGAGGAGCTTGATGAGATTGTGTTTTCTTATGCAGGGTCGCAGAAGCAAGTCCCACAATGTCTCATATTTATTTCTGCGTTGCACTTTTTAAATTATTTTAAACTGTATGTGACGTTGCAGCGTTGGTGCCGACGCCAGTTTGAGGAAGGAGTGAATCCTCCGGGATGAAACCGGCAGAGAGACGTTGTTGTTCAGTTTTTTCGCCGCGCTGTTTGTTTCTCATCACAATACGTCCCACTGTTGGCCGGCTTTGTCGCCGTCTACGCATTAACTCCTCCCCCTTTCCCCCACAGCCATCTACAACATCGTGTCCCAGAGGCAGATATCCGGGCGGACCGACTCCGACTTCTCACCGGCGTCCAACGTGGTGCCCATCACGGTCGAGCCCACCCAGAACTCGGCCAATAAGGGCGTCTGCTGCCAGAACAACTGAGGCCTCAGAACTCTCCTCCTCCTCCTCCTTCATCTCCCCAGGCAATCGGAGAAACAACCAGATAGACCGACAGGTGGACAGGGAGAATGAAGAGACAGGTAGAGATCACCATTTCACACGCGCAAGGACATCAGAGTTATCGTCTTGTCTTGTTCCGACGCTGTGATGCAGTTTGAAGAGGGAGCAGAGAAGGAGGGAGAGGAGTTTAGACGGGGGGGGGGGTTAGTACCAATGGGTGTGATGCAACCGACCCGATGCATTAAAGCCTTTGGAACACGGTACACGATCAGAACTGATTCAGTCTAATGAAATAATGTCACGCATTGTGAGGTCCCCTGTTTTTGTATCATCATAATTTCTGTCTTTAAAAAACAAACACATCCTCCCTTTTTTGTAAGCTCTTCTTTTTTCTTTCTTTTTTACAAGCCAGTAAACGCCTTCTCTCACTTTCACACTTCAGTATATCGGGCAATAAAAATCCACAAACACCGGACCGCAACCCGTCGGCGTCGCAGTCATTCCCGTTTTTCCTTTTTCTTCTTTTTTAAAAATGTTTAATATCGAGAAAATAATGTCCCGTACAATATTTATTGAACACTAGATTTTTGGTCTTCTCTGGCCGTTGTTTTGTGATTCAACACTATTTTGGTTTAGATTCTTCCACCCTGAAGGGACCTCTCTCTCTTCTTGACGCCCGCTATCTTCAAGGCTCCTTTTTCTTCTTCTTTCCTGAAATGCAAACGCTGGAATTCCGTCCGCTCGGCGCGGCGACGCCCCCCTCTCCTCTCTCCCGGTGACCCGTCGCTGCTCTCTGATTTGCTTTTGATCTTCGTCTGGACGGCCTTCGCTCCTGCAGCTACACCCCATCGCATTTAAGAGTTACCGCACGAGTGAAAGGGTTAACCGGCCAGCATCCTCTCTCCCGATGGCCGTCTCACCCCCTGCCCCGAACCTGTGAGGGAGCGATCGGGGGGGATTGGGTTTGGATGCATGGACGACCCCGTGCTGCTGCTGCTGCTGCCCGCTTGCTGGGATAAATGGATGGCTAATGTTTCAGGGGGATGAGTTGGCGAGGGCGCTCGGCCCCGCCCTGCCGCCGTGGTCTCTGATGTACCCGAGATGGCTTGTTTGACTGTAAGTGAAATCCTCCACTAGCCCCTCCCTCTCTCTCCCTCTCTCTCTCTCCACTGTATGTAACTGGAACAGGATTCTGCCTTCTGGGATCTCCCCGAGGTCTGCCCTCACTCGGCTGCATTTCCTGTGTGGGGTGGGTGAGGGTTGTTTTCGAGGGGGCAAGATTTGGGTTTGTTAGTATCTAATAGTTTAATAGATCGAGGAGAAAGGACGGTAGCTAAATTAAATCCAAAGGTTGCGCACGCGGCCGGTGTTTCTCCCGGTTCTGTGTTTCCACGTCGACACGGCCGACTTCACAGGTCTTAAACTGGGCGCTGTAGGTTAGGGCTTCTTAAAACATTTATTCTCATATGTATATTTGGACTGCATATGTATAAATAAATGTCATTTGTTATAGCCTGCCTCTTCTCATGTCTCTAAGATGTTTTTTAAATAAAGGCTGCAGGTGAATGAATCGGAGGGCAGCATGTAGTCACTCTATTCTTCTTAATGTCCGCTGTTATTTAATAACATTATAGTTCCTCTGATCACGGATTAAAATATCAATCGTCATAATTGGAGGATCAATTAAGCCGTACCCCCCCCCCCCCTCGTTATGAGAACAAGAAAACCATCGTGTCATTGGGGATCATTTCATTTTTGTTTTTATTAGAAACATTTACAATACATCTTGAATCTTGGAAAAATAACAAAGAACCAGAACTAACATGGCGCAGATATACAATAATAATAAAAAAATGTCCCCAAAAAAACAAACATGTGCTATAACAAATAAACCTGCAGTATCGCGAGAGCCGCGGCGCAATAGAGTTCAAAGACTTCTTCTTTTTTTTGACTTTTATATTTATTTTTTATTTTTCCATCCATCAGATTTGACGCTCAGCCACCGGGGGGAGAGGGGAAGGGGGCGCATTTGGCATCCCCTTTCTTTCACCGTTCAGAGTAAAACCAGAAACTAACAGCCGGCTGATGCCGGACCCGAAAAAACTAAATGCACTCCGACCGCTATCGGACCGGCATGAAACACGCCTCTACTGCGCCGGGACACTTTGGGAAACGCTACCAAGACAAACCGTCGGACTGTATGTGACCCCCTTTGGGGAGCAAAGGTCGCGAGTTCCACCAGCGAGCGCTCCTCTCCAGCCCCCCCCCCCCGTCCTGTAAAATGTGCCTTTGTAGTGCTTTTATTTCGTCACGTCGGGTTTTCTTTTCCGTCTCGACTCGAGTCCAACTGCGCCGCGGGGGACTGAAGCGGACGCTTTGTGTCTGGCTCCAAACGCGCGTCTGCTTCCCAAAGAGACCCGCGACTGAACATCTACAGGGGGGGACCCGGGCCGGGCCGGCGTCAGGAAAAAGAAAAGGTCATAACGCCGGCCCCGGGCACCGTTCCCCTCCGTCTAAGTGACCATACGACATACATGCAAGCTAGTACGGTAATGAACCTGTTGTGTGTGTGTGTGTGTCTAGTTACATAGATCTACTCCAGGGGCCTCCGCTCGATGTGCACACGTCACCTAGTTACACATTCGGGGTGAGAAGGCTTCCTGATGGCGCTCCGTCGCTATCGATTCCCACACTTTGAGTAGTAGATGTAGAAAATGTATGAATGAAAAGTGTGTGTACGAGTTGTGTGTGTGTGGCCCCGCCCCTTCATTGGCAGGGGGGCGGGGCCACGGCCGACCTCATTCACTCCCGAGCAGTCGTAACATGTATTTTTTTAAATTTATTTTTTTAGAGGTTTGATAAGCAAAAGCGAGGTTTTTTTAGATGACAGAGGAAATGAGTTATGCGTTTGAGTCAGTAACATGGGGTTAGAGGGGGGGGGGGGTTAACGGCAAGCAGCACTGCACAAAGAATGCTGATGCAAGGAAAAATATATATAATTGAGGCACAACATTTTATGCTCTGTGACTAAAAATATCTCCAAATTCTACAAAATATTATATTATTTTCTGTAATTATTCCGTTGTGAATGCACTGGCGTGTTTTTAAAGCGCACACGTCCGAAGTTAAAATTTCAGCCACGGGGAAAACTCGAGTCGAGCGTCCATAACTTTCATAAATAAAACTTCTAAACTTTTTTTCTTCTCCTTTTTGATTTATTAGTAGAAACTGACCTCCCTGTGTTTTTAGAAATATATTAACTTCTTGTCATTTTTAATTTAAAAAACAAAAATGTCTCGAGGTTACTCATAAATAT
This sequence comes from Pseudoliparis swirei, assembly GCF_029220125.1. Classification (NCBI taxonomy): domain Eukaryota; kingdom Metazoa; phylum Chordata; class Actinopteri; order Perciformes; family Liparidae; genus Pseudoliparis; species Pseudoliparis swirei. The sequence goes on from NC_079409.1 coordinate 5,995,582, forward strand.
TATTTTTTTCTATTTTTCATAAATAACATCCAGATACTGACATTTTTTTTTTTTCCTCTGCTTTCTATGAAATAATAACCCATGTTAGCAAAATAGATTTGAGAAACTGTAATATGTTTTGTTTTTTTCATTTTAAGTAACTTTCTATAAATGTATGTGGAAGAACTCAAATATAGTCTACGCTGGAAAAAATTCAAATTCCTTAGAAAAAAACAACATAAAGCTCACTTGTAAATGAAAACAATAAGCATAAGGAGTGCATCGAGTGGTCTTGTTGTTGTTGTTTTACATTCAAATGCATTTCTTTTCCACGTGGATCAGACCGGTTGGTACAGTTGCATTAAAAAATAAGGATTTCCTTAATGTATTCTACATAAATGCATAAAGACAGTTTTCACATCAAGAGAAGAAGAAAAAACATCAACAGTTTCTACCATTACTATAATAGTATACGCTTAATACAATATTGTAAATAATACTAACAACTTAAGGGAATCAAATGTCACTGAGCCCCCCATCCCCTTGAATTAAAATGCGTTGGTCAAATGGAACTTACACCGTAGCATATTCTTAATAATCATAATTAAACTTTAGTTTTTAGCGGTAAATATATGATTTAAAACCGATTTGTAAAGGTCGTAAAGCTTTTATTTTAAATAAACTTCAGGTATCTGATGGATTCTTTAAGCGACCGTAACTTCTGATAACTCTTACCTACTGTATTATTATATCTGACTAACATGCAGTTGGACTTAAGGGGTTCGAGCCCGTGGCGTTGACTCCGAGGGTCTCGACTCGTCACAAATACTTCAGTCCACTTTTCTTCTCTTTCTTCTTCTTTTTAGATTTTTTATTTTTGCAGAAATAGACGTTTTTGTCTCTCCCGTCCAGCGAAACCATGACGACGAGAAAGGAGTGCAAGTGCCAGGATGTGCTTTGAGCGGCTCTCTTTGGGGAGATTATTAAACTTTAACCGTGATATGTCGTCGACGTGGCCTCCGGGACTTTTAGGGGTAAACTCTAAAAAAACAACGTGAATTTATGCTTAAAGAATAAGTCGCGTCCTCTCCTCGTGTTTTGTTCTTTGGCTGTTTGACCTATTTTTTATTTCTTTTTTTATTTTTAGAAATATTACAAATAGGAAAAAAATGAAGTAGGTGCAAAAACAAAAGTAAAAAAATAAGAGTCTTGAAATCAGAAACGGAGATGTGTGCGAGTCCAGATGTTCGTTCCCTCTTTCCTCCTTTTGTTGTTGTTGTTGACGTTTCAGCTTTTTCAGTTTGACCCCACCCTGTGATCGGATTGATATTCAACCTAAAAAACTAATAATAATAACAATAATTAGGCATCGAATGACTTTAAGACCCTGATGAACACAACAACACATGTACTTATCCTGAAACTTACTAAGTTTTGAAGTTTTTTTTACACCGGCGTGAATCCAGAATGAATTTTTTAAGCAGATATGAGACATAAATGTTATTAATGCTAATAATTAATGTTGATTGCTGAATGGATTATTATTTAAAGAACTGACTCCTCTGTTTTAGTCCTATTATTGCTTTTCATCCTAATATACATTTGGGGTTTATTACACATACTATTCATTCCAGTTTTTATTTGAGATTGGATTTATACATAAAGGCTATTTCACTCTTACAGTTTTATAGTAGCGTGTCTGGTTAATTTCTTAATCTATATATTTGGATGGAATACTAAAGTTAATCAAGTTTAAATTATATTTCTATCTTAATATACTATTAAAAGGATGACGGGACTCATATATAAAAGATTTACTCTCACCGAAATGAGACATTTTGAATTTTCCATCACGTTAAAACGTTAACACCCGCGGCGTGGACAAAATAATCAAAACGGCACGTTAAAGCGGGCCTTCGCCGGGACGACCGTCACATACTGTATTTACATCGCTGCTCAGAGGGCGTAAAGTATAATACTCGTCATCCTACGGGGAGAATCTCTTCATGAAACCAGTGCAAAACTCCTCCGACCGGCGCGGCGCGAGCTGAGCGGCGGTGAACCCTCGCGTGAGCGTCTTCTCCAAAAACAAGTGTACGAAAAAACTATTTCACCATCAAGCGGTCGGTTTGGTATTCATCAAACAACGTTCAGTCATAAGGTGCTCTACTCTGGATTTGAAGTAGTGTTTTCAGAGCCTAATTTCCTGAATCCCTCTTTCACACCCGGCCCCAGAGCGTCGATTCACATTCTTTGTTTTCTCCAAAAATAAGTATTGTAAAAAATAAAAAAAAGGTATTTTTTTTTTAGGAGGTGGGGGGGAGGCGGGGCTATAAAAAAAGGCCAAAGTTGCTACCGTGTATATGCCAAAGCAACGGCGATTATTAGAAGAATACAAAATGTTAAGGCAGAAAACAAAATGCTAAAGTTCGGAAGCCAAAACCGTCAGAACCATCAGAACTGTCCTGTATCCTGTACATCCCATGCATCGCAGGGCACTGTATTTATTTTATTTTTTGCAAGTGCGGTGCTCCCCCCCCCTCCCCCCCCTTCGCAGTCCACATATAACGCGAGTTGTCCGTCTGCTTCATATGCTTTGTTTGTGTAAAAAGAAAAGAAGAGGAGGAGGAGGAGGAGGAGGAGGAGAGGCCTGAGCGTGTTTACATGCTGTAAATGCTCAGTCTGTTGTTGGGGTTGAATGTTCCTCCAAACAGATGTTGGGTTCTCCACCTCTGGCCCACATGTGACAACGAGCTCTGCAGGACTTGAATCATCCGTAAAACTGCAAGATCGGCACGTTTTCCTTTCTTCTTTTTTTTGGAGGGGGGGGGGGGAGCATACATTTCTTTCTCTCCGGCCAAAATGAACCCCCGACCCCACCCCCGCTCTGCACTCCGATCATTCAGCAGCTTTAATCCCTACCCCCCATCCGCTCTCCTCCATCCCCCGGCTGAGGGAGGGAGGGGGGCGGGGGGGGAGGCAGAGGGTGTGTAATGTGATTCGGCGTGAGTGCTGGTTAAACGGGGCGTTTCCTCTGCTTTCCTGTCAATTACAATTGTCTGATTTCATTTTGGAAGCTCAAAGCGAGGGGGGGGGCTGCTATTGGCTGAAGCCGGGTGTCCATAGTGAAGGGGGGGGGGGGGGGGCAGCTGCAGGATGTCCCATACAGTAGCGGCCTGACACGATCTGCACTGGCACACTGTCACACACACAGACCCCCGCCCCCCAGCTCTCTCTCTCCGTAATGAGGAACGGGTGTGCAGCAGGGTTAGCGTTGGAAACAGGTAACTGGGGAATCCCCCCCCCTCTCCCCTCCCCCGATATCTGGAGATCATTTAGTTTTCTCCTCGTTTCACAGGCGCTGCCAAATTCTGTGTCTTTCAAATTTCGTGTGTGTGTGTGTGTGTTTCAGGACAAAAGAGGCCCCCTCTCCCCAGTAGGGATAGCTCGGAGCTGGAGGAAAAGGGGGGAGGGGCAAGGGGGGAGTGGAAGGAGGCGAGGGAGGGGGGTCCTACTCGCCCAGCTGCATCCCGCCCCCAACCGTTACAGGCACGGTGGGGCAGGGGGGCCTCGCTGCGGGACCCCCCCCCTGTCGCACCCCTCATACAAGCTCCAGAGGCCCCCCCCCCCCCCACGGTCCGCACCTGGACCAACCCCATTTGCCTAATTGTCAATGAGTGGCTCCAGGCCGTGTCCGAGCGCCGCGCGGCCCACGCCGCCGCCGCCGGGGCCCGGACAATGCGCCGCATGCTCAGAGAGAGAGAGAGAAGCAAAACGCTCAAACTGTAAGCGGGGCGAACAATAAAAGCCCCCCCCCCCTCCCCCTCCACCCAAAAAAAGGGAGAAAGAAAAAGAAAAAAGGGGGCGAGAGGCGAGACCTCCAACTTGGGGGTCACAGCTACAGTGTGCCACGAAACACCTGCTCCTGTACAGCTTTGCTAATTACAGGGGAGACAGCTGGCCACACACACACACACACACACACACACACAATGCCGTTGGGGAACGTGGAGGAAGGATTACTGATTTTGGGACTCTGCGTTTTACAGCGTCGACTATTTCGGGGCTTTCTGGAGCGATCATCCTCTTTATTTACACGCCGACCGACCGCACGAGACAATGAAGCGCGGTCGAGGTGGCTTTGAAACGAGTCCATGGGGGGGGGGGGCAACTGGACCGGCTCCAAGGCTTTTGGGCCCCGCACATTCAAATCGGTGCTTTACGCCAAAGCGAGGAACCGCGAGTCCTGTTTCAACCGACTTCTTCTTCCTGCTTCTCACTCGTCTCCCAATACAAATACATCCAATTAACCATAAATAAATTATTTTTTTTGCATCAAGGCTTTTTAAAAAAAAGGTATAAGAATGGAATAAAGGCGGAAGGGGGGGGGGGGTGTAAAAGAGTACATGGCTTTGACTCAAACCAATCCAAACCAAAATTCACATTTTTCATTTTTTTGCTCAAAATTAATATCTTGTTTTTGGACTAATTAAAAAACACGATCACAGTAGAAGTGAATTCACCTTCAGCTCCCGAAACGTAAAAAATGTGTGATTGAAAAAAATTCCTATTTTAGAGCGAGATGATTGTAAAGGTGCAATGACGAGTCTACGGGGTCCCTCTCCTCACGGGGTCATCGGGGTCAGATCGGGTATCTCAACAATCATCTTCTTCCTTCCATATAAACCCACTTCATGGTTACAAAATAAAAAAAATTGAATAATAAAAAATGTTCACATTACCGTCTTATTACACGCCGCCAGACGAGCGGCAGCAGTCAAAACAAACTGAAAAAGCAAGGAACTATACTTCTCTTATAAACAAAACTTTTATAAAATATATATGCATATATATATAAAAGAAAAACTTAAAAATATTTCTTATACTTTTTTTCCCTTTTCTTTTTAGTAAAGCAAGCAGTGCCTCCTAAAATATCTGCTCGATTGTTTTGTAAATTTTCTGGAAGAAAAAAAAAATGTGTAATAATAATAATCATAATAAAACATAATTATTGAACAGAACACAAAACTAAATGATTAAAAAAAAAAAAACCAGGATTCCTTTAAGAGAATATTCGGATGGCCTGAGTGACCTGGGTGTGGCACACCGGGCACTCGGGGTGGTTGAGCTCACAGATCCGGATGGCGCACTCCATGCAGAACAGGTTGTGGCCGCACGGCACCAGGGCGGCCGTCACTTTGCTCTCGAAGCACGTCATGCAGTCCCGCGCGCTCATCGGCGGCGAGTCCGGCACGGGCAGGCGGCCGGAGAAACACCCGTCTCCGGCCGAGGTGGGCTCGCTGTGGGCGCGGCGTGCCTGGGCGTGAGGCGAGCCGCCGCCGCAAACGGACACGATGCTGCCCACCGACGAGTTGTTGTTGTTGTTGCACCCGCCGCCGCCGCCGCAGGACTCGGACAAGCCGGGGGAGAGTCTGGTGAGCGGCAGCGGGAGGCCCCCGAAGCTCTTGGAGCGCTGCTGGGCGTAGAAGGCCACCTGCTTGGGGTAGTCGGGGTCGCCCCAGCTCTGGGCGGTGCCCTCCGACCCGAAGTAAGAGCACGGCTTCTCCCCGGAGCCCGAGAAGTTGCTCTTGCTGTAGATCCCGCCGCCGCCGCCGCCGCCGTCGCCTCCCACCACCATGGCGTCGGAGAAGTTCTGGCGGTAGCTGCTGGTGAGCGGCTTGCGCTGGCCCCCCTGCAGCCCCCACACCTGCTGCAGCCGGCTCTCCAGACCGCCGCAGCCCACCGGGCTGCCGCCGCCGCCGTTGGGCCCCAGGCAGTCGTTCTCGTTGTTGTGGTCGTGCAGGCCCCCCGTTCGGAAGGCGATGTGCGCCTCGATCTCCTCGCGGGCCCTCTCGGCGTTGCTCGGCGAGCCCGTGATCTCGAAGACGGGGTCGCGGTCGCGGCTCGGCGTGACGATGTACGTGCACGTCTGCTGCTGGATGCGCTTGATGGTGGAGCCCTTGGGCCCCACGACCAGCCCCACCACGCGGTACGGCACCCTCACCTGGATGGTGGTCTGGCCCGGCAGCGGCGTGGGCGGCGAGCCGCTGAAGGACACGCCCAGCTTGTTGCGGGACGCCCGCAGCATGGAGAAGTGCTCGGCGGCCGAGATGATCTCGCGGCGGGCCAGCGCCACGTCCTCCTTGCGGCCCGTGATGAGGAACACAGGCTCCTCCCCTCTCACCGGCGTCTTGATGTAGGTGTTGGTCTTGGCTCGCAGGGCTTTGATCTTACAACCTGCAGAGGCACAACGACACATTAAGACACGCCCACATGACACTGGTTGCATTTTTGTGAATGGAGGGAACTCTCTCTCTCTCTCTCCCCCCCCCATCCCCTCATCCTTCATAAATTCTGATTCATCCCCCAATTAAGACAGTTTGACTTCATGTGTTGCACTTTTTTTCTCTCTTTTTCACTGGCAAAGGATTCACGGAGCCGTTGCCATGGCGATGCGGCTTCCAGCACGTCAGCTCATCAGACTCGCGTCTTCACTGAGCCACGCGAGGCGGACGCTTGAGCTAACCCAGCGACTGTTTCGGGGAGCAAGGAGGAGCCGCTTGACCTCAGCGTGACCTCCAGGGCCGACGGGCCGCCCCCGCGCGTGCGTTCCTGCCGTCGTTCGCTCCGCTAACCGAACTCCTCGTCTCCACGTCTGAGGTCACGAGTCTCTCGTTCACGCCGCGCTCCGCGGAGGACGCGGCGGCCGTCGCTCGGCTCGCTTTTCATTCACAGATCCCGGCGGCTCGAGGCGGCCTCGCTTAGTCCTCGTCTCCGGCGGCCGGCGCCTCAGATCACACCGTCGCAGCAGCGGGTATCAAAGGGTTCAGGGCCCCTCCCCCTCCCCGGGTTGAAGACGAGCGTCGCTCTAATAGGCTCCACTTAGTTGAGGAACACCTACCCTCCTCCTCCTCCCGCAGCATAGCGACGCTCTGAGGGTTCAGCGTTCGCATCCTTTGTGGCCCCGCAGTGGGCTGAGGGCCCCTCCCCCCCCTCCCCGTCCGTGCACACGAGGCATCAGAGAGCGAATCGCCTATATTCCTTAATGAGTCCAAAACGAACGCCTCAGTTACGGAATCGCCCGTCAACACGCGGCCGGAGACGAATTAAAGCGACACCGAGGTCACCGGAGACCAGAGGAGCTGTGCGGCTTATTTTGAACCGAGTGTTGCGAGAGACGGAATGATAACAAAGCCCCCCCCCCCACACACACACACACACCCACACACACACACACCGATCTGAGCAGAAAGGGGTACACGAGCGTCGTCTTCGGAGGCTCCGTTTGTCAGAGTCAACCAGGCGGGCTGTGATGGGGGGGGGGCAAACATGAAGGGGGCGGGGCCCTCCCAATTTAAAAGCAGCTTGTCTCAGCCCCCCCCCCCCTTACACCCCCTCCCCTAAAAAATAAAATCAGCGCTTCCCGGTCCAGACTCAAGGCCCTCTGTACCGACACTCACCTGTTCTGGGGGGCTTGTATTCATCGAGAGATAAATCAGGATTTGCCGAGGCGCCCATGTGGCATGGAGAGTGCGGTGGAGTGTCCTGTGAGGAGCCCCTTGTGCTCCAAGGCGTGACTCCCATTCAGCTTTTTAGAGGCGGCATCCCTGTTTTGTTTTTTGTTGTTGTTGTTTTTTCCTGTCCCCTCTCTCTCTCTCCCCCCCCCCCCACCCCAGTGGGTTCATCACAACGGTAAACAACCGAGGATCTACCCCCGGGGTGGAATAAAGAACAACAGCTTCAGCTCCACGCTGGTGAAATCGTGCTGTGATGCAGAGACAACGATACGCACAACAACAAAAGGGCCTGTTTTGTTGTTGTTATTATTTTGTTGTTCCTCCTGGTGCAACTTCTCCCTGAGCCACCCCTTTAATCCCATGAGTCCATACCCCCCCCCCCCCCTGACTTCCATACCTTTGTCTGACAGCTGCTGTCATTCAACTTCTTTGTCCAGTAATAAATAAATAAATAAACAAACTGGAAGAAGAAGACGAAGCGTAGAACGGTAACGTGTCTGGGATGGAACTTCACAACGACATCATAAATACAAAGAAAACACACACACACACACACACACATGTGGACCACGCTTCTATTGTCCGATGGCGTCACTGGGGCAGTGCGCAACGTAAACAACGAGCTCAATACATTCGGTAAAGAGGCTAACCCCCCCCCCCCAGACTAAACGTGTCCCTGTCGGTGTGTCTCCACGAGCTCGCGCACACACGGTGGACCACGTTGCCGCCTCCGTGCCGCTCGTTGCCTTTTTTTTTGAACAGTCTGGCGCGTCTCAGACGACAAAGGAAGCAAGTGCGCTCTCTCCAGAGTGCGCGTGCGCGCGGGTGTGTGTGTGTGTGTGTGTGTGTGTGTGCTGACATTGATGGCGTGGATGTAGAATAATTTGGAGGGGAGGGGCGCGGGGGTAACGGGGCTCTCCCTGTGCACACACAAAAATCCACTCACAAATAAAACACACACACATAATAAATAAACACAAAGCAGCGAGCGCGCGTGTGTGTAACGATGAGACCACGAGAACTTGCTAGCTAGAGGAGAAAAAAAATAAAAAAGTGGGAGGCTGATGTCTCGGGGGAGTACTAAAAAAAAAAACACACACACACACACCACTCCCTTTTCTTTGTCAAATAACACCAGGTAACAGTTAGAGAACAAACACACACACACACACACACACACACAAACAAAGCACACCACGGCGGGGTAATGCAGCAGTAGTGGGGTAAAAAGCACAAGTTTGGTGGGTGGAGGTGGAGGGGGGGGGGGGGGGTTACCTTGTCTCCCCACTATCTCGGCCACATGCTCGGAGCTGGGCACCGGGACGCACTCCGTGATGTTGCAGCCGCGTCCCTTCGTCTCGCTCGCGCTCTCGTACAGCGCGCACAACTTGCTCTTCCCTTGCAGGATCGCCGCGTCCCCGATGCCGCCGCCGCCGTTGTTCGTGTGGTTGTGGTGGTTGTTGTTATTGTTACTCCGGTCCTGCACTCCTCCCGGTGTCGGGGCTCCGCCGCCGCCTCCTCCGCCGCCGCCTCCGTCCTCGCCTTCCCCGAGCCCCAGCAGAGACAACTGGCCCAGCGCGACCCGGAGGGCGCGGGAGTCGTCCTCCTCGTCGTCGGGCGGCACGAGGAGACCGTCGCCCCCGAAGCCGGAGCCGGCCAGATCCCCGGCGAAGCCCCCGTTTTTCTCCATGATCCCTGCTAGAACCAGCAGGCTAGGCATGGCTAACAAAAGAGTGTGTGAGACAAAGACAGGGGAAAGAGACTGGAGAAACAGCACCCGTGCCGCCGCCTCCTCCTCCTCCTCCTCGCCCCCTCCTCCTTCCGATTCCCCCCTTTGCGCTAGTCCCTCCCATAGACCGGCCCCCCCTCTCTCTCCCTCTCTCTCTCTCTCTCTCCGCCAGACTCCTCAGTACGGTAGTCTCTCTGCGCGAGCTCCGGGGCGAACGGGACACAAGGCCGCCGTATGCGCGAGGTATGGGGCGGTGCGCGCGCGTTGCTCCACCCAGTCTGGTTTACGCCGCCGCTCCTCTCCTCGAGCCGAGACACACCGAGCCGCCCTCTCCCGTTGTGCCATTCCGGCTCAGGTTCCCGAGCCCGTGGCATCCCGAATGGAGCCGCCGCGCGCGCGCGCCTATAGGAAGAAAGGAAGACAAATAAAACGGAAGGAGCGGTAGCTCACACCGGTTAGCTCCCGGTAGCGCAGAGACACGCGCTGCGGCGGGAACCTGGAGGAGAAAGAAAGATTACAAAATATGTTAAAATATTCCAAAACCAATAACGTCACACACAAAAAAACGCCGCATTTTTGGGCGACTTATGTAAGAACAGCCAACCGGAGGGGAACAGTTACGGTACCGGAAAACGGTTCAAGTACGAGTGCGCACATGGTCATCCGGGTAGATGATGTCAACTTTATCATCGAGGGAGAGAAACGAGCAGCTCGTGCTTTCTTAAGTGTGTGTGTGTGTGTGTGTGTGTGTGTGTGTGAGGGATCATCTGACATTATTGTTTTTGGTGATGGGGGGGGGAAGGAGTTTGTGACATTGTTTTGTTGGCGTGTGTGTGGGGCAGGAGGGGGGGGGGGTCCGCCAACCTCCATGTAGCCGTGCTTTGCGGCAGGTCACCGCGGTTTCTTTGTGTGTGTGTGTGTGTGTGTGTGTGTGTGTCTCCGTTGTGCCGTTGCGCATGAGGATGTTATGTATCGGAGGGAAAGAAGAGGGTGTCTGCATGGGGCGATGGGGGCTGTAGAGGAGGAGGAGGAGGAGGAGGAGGAGGAGGGAGTTGTCAGACAGGCGTTGCAGACCCGATGCAGAGGGGGAAACATCAGAAACAGCCCGAGCACATTTTCCCCGTTAAAAAAAAGAGAAGCAAAGCAAACAGCGGCAGCCGGTGAACAAAGAGCCGCCGCTCCTGCCGCTCCTGCCGCTCCTCACGCCGCTCCTCCTTGCGCGCTGACTCTCTCCAAGATGTCCTCGGCAGACACCGCGCCTGCTTGTACTACACAAAGACCCAAACTGCAGTGGTGATGATGAGAAGAAGAAGAAGAACATCATATATTCAGCCTTCTTGCATGCTGTGCCCCCCACCCCTTTTTTTATTTTAAGATGTGTTGTTGTTTCAAACAGGTAGAAAGTCCCTTTAACTTCCACTTCTTTTCTTAAGATGCACATTTAGGCAACATCAGCAGAAAATAAAGTGGTTTTATATGCGGGTCAGAGCCGGTGCTCGTCTTCCTCCTAGTCTGACGGAGGCTTGGCCACCTGTGCATGAGGGGAGGCGGAGGCTCCACCTGCAGGACTCTGGATGTTTGGGGGAGAACATGAAACACCGTTGTTGTTGTTGTTGTTGTTGTTTCTCCACCCCCACCAGAAGAGAGATATCTTTACACACACTGATCTCTAAAGCCTCTCGTTGTGTTGCAGGTGTTGAATTTGCCTCATAGAACATGCATTTCAACCCCCGTCCATCACATTCAATTCACCCCCGTGTGGTGTGTTCCCCACCGCTGGAAAACAAACAACAACAACAACAACAACAACAAGTAAACACACCCAGTCGTCCATGTTGGCCTCACGTGACCGACTGAGCGACTGCCTTTTAAATATCGCTTATGGACCGTTTCCAACGCCATGTTGGCGAGCAGGTGTGTTGACGTAATCACGGTCTGCCCTCCGGACGGGGAGGGTGACTCCAGCATTAAAACATCCACCCAATAACACAACAACAACAAAAAGGATTGCGTGATTCTTGAGGGACTAAAGGAGGGGAGGGGGGGCTCAGGAGGTCTGGCCCCGCCCATTGGACGAGGGGGCGGGGCCCAGGAGCCTCCAGTGAGGCCACGGCGTCCAAGAGGCCGTCTGGATTTCCATTAAAAGGGGTCCAGAGCCCCAATCAATAAGAATGCCCCCCCCCTCTGACCCAACCCTCTCTTCCTGGATGTGTGTGTGTGTGTGTGTGTGTGGCCTGTTGGAGGCCTGATTGCTGATGCTGCTGTACCACATGACCTCTGTGACCCCGGCAGGTCTGGTGCTCATTCAGACTTCAGCGTCTTTAGCTGTGGGCTACAATTGTCATTTCTGTGTGTGTGTGTGTGCGTGTGTGTGTGTGTGTGTGTGTGTGTGTGCGTGTGTGTGTTAGCTGCGGGATACTTGTGAAACCCAGAGTGCTGAGGTCATGTTACTTGCACATGAAGGAAAAAAAACCCCTCAATGATCTTGACCATCTGGTCGTCACAGTAGTGCCCCCCCCATGAAAGGCTGCCCGGCATCTTTGGGGAGATGCACACACACACACACACACACAGAGCCTCCCATCCTCTTTGTCCAGGAGCACACATGCAAACACGCCTTCCACCCATGTGGCCGGTCTCCTCGTCTCCTTGTCTCCTCATCTCCTCGTCTCCTCGTCTCCTCCCCTGGAGGACCCGTCCTCTCTGACTTCCACGGCCAGATGTCCCTTTCAGGACCTTTTCTCTCTGCTGCCACTTGAACGAGGCTCCGACTCAAAGGGGCGTCGGCTCAGTGCCGTGTGTGTGTGTGTGTGTGTGTGTGTGTGTGTGTGTGTGTGTGTGTGTGTGTGTGTGTGTGTGTGTGTGTGTGTGTGTGTGTGTGTGTGTGTGTGTGTGGTGATGATGTCATACCTCACGCTGAGACACCAGAGCCCAGAGTCCACCAGCTCACCTGACCCTAACACAGAGGTCATGAGGCTTCTTCTTCTTGTTCTTGTTCTTCTTCTTCTTATTTTATTTGTTGGCTCATTTGTGTTTGCTTTGATTTGTTGTGATACAAGAACAACAACAACAACAACAACAAGAGCCCCGGCCTGAGAGGAGATGATATAATAAGGTGATGGGGTGATGGAGAGGTGGAGGAGGACCGACACACAGCACCGTCAGCCCAGAGTGACGTGTGCAAAAGAAAAGACTCTGAGTTATTCAAATTACAGTTAATGAGACGAAGAATACAGAAGAACATGTGAACTCAGAGCTTTGATCAGACAATCCAAACAAAGGAATCAACTCTTTTCTTCTTCTTCTTCATCAGTGTGTCACACACACACACACACACACACACACACGCAGCTCAGTGCTGTGTGTTGTGATTGGGGAGCTGCTGTCAGCCGGGAATATGAGTCAGGTCTGACTTCATAGCTTTTTACAGGGTATTAGGTCATCGCTCTTACTCTCTACCCCCCCCCCTCCTCCCCCCTCCTCTATCTCCTCCTCCCCCCTCCTCCCCCCCTCCCTTCCATCTCTCTAATCACATTGATGCTGTGCAGCCGGTGACACGCCTAGTGATGAGTACGGCTCACCTCACCAGAGCTGATCAGAGGCCCTCTCTCTCGCTCCTCTCTCTCTCCTCTCTCTCTCCTCTCTCTCTTCTCTCTCTCTCCTCTCTCTCTCTCCTCTCTCTTCTCTCTCTCCTCTCTCTCTCTCTCTCTCTCTCTCTCTCTCCTCTCTCTCTCTCCTCTCTCTCTCTCTCTCCTCTCTCTCTCTCCCTCTCTCTCTCTCTCTCTCTCTCTCTCTCTCCCTCTCTCTCTCTCTCCTCTCTCTCTCTCTCTCCTCTCTCTCTCTCTCCTCTCTCTCTCCTCTCTCCTCTCTCTCTCCTCTCTCTCTCCTCTCTCTCTCTCTCTCTCTCTCTCCTCTCTCTCCTCTCTCTCCTCCCTCTCTCTCCCTCTCCTCTCTCCTCTCTCTCTCCTCTCTCTCTCCTCTCTCTCTCCTCTCTCTCTCTCCTCTCTCCTCTCCCTCTCTTCCCTCTCTCTCTCTCTCCTCTCCTCCTCTCTCCTCTCTCTCTCCCTCTCTCTCCTCTCCTCTCTCCCTCTCTCCCTCTCTCCTCTCTCTCTCTCTCTCTCTCTCCTCTCTCTCTCTCCTCTATCTCTCCCTCTCTCTCTCACTCTCCCTCTCTTTCTCTCTCTCTCTCCCTCTCTCTCTCTCTCTCCCTCTCTTTCTCTCTCTCTCTCCCTCTTTACTTCTATATTGTTATTTTTATTTCTTCTGTATCTGCTCCTCGACCCTCTCACCTGACACCTGCAGCTTCAATGCTCTTTATTATTATTGATGTGTAATTCTTTACATCAGATGGGAGACTAAATACAAAGCCGAAGCATTTTAAAAACATGACTTTTATATTCAGACACGTATGTAAAGTGATGGAGTTTATTTACGAGTATTAACTGTGTACTGCAGTGGTGGAAGGTAAAAACAGTATAATTCTGAAGTATTTATACTTTAGAGTATTTTCATTGAATGCTTCTTCTCACCTCCCTCGTACATTTAGATTTTACATGCAAAATATATCATACATGTTTAAAGAAAAGGACCCCGCCAGGAGCGCTTTGAGACTTTATGTCGCTCTAGGTTGTATTAACTTTACCCAGATGTGTTAACCAGCGGCTCTACGTCGTGCTTCTTTCACTCCATCTCTGTTCTTCACCTCCGTCTCTTTTCAGAGGGATGTTTTGTGCTTTTTCACTCCGCTGCATCTGAAGGTTAGATTTTTAACAGATGCTTTGCAGATTAACATAAACTATGTCAAACATCTTATCAATACTATGAAGTAAAAAACAGGAAAGGTCTCTTGAGCTGTTTTTAATGTTTCATGGTTGTGAGAAAAGATTCTTTAAAGTAATTATGTTTACATATAATCTCCTTTTATTCTCCTTTATTCTACTTATTTAACTCATCGTGGACTTAAAGCAAAGGTTCTTCCCTCCATCCTGATTATTTCCTTTACATCTCTCCATTCAGTGCTTTCCTGTGTGATATTTTAAGGAGATATATTCATCTTGATTTTGCACGAGTATAATTTATATTCCAAAAAGCTTCATTATCTCCTGAGCGATCTTTTGCCAACGGAAAAAAAAAAGATAAAAGAAAGGTCGGAAAATATGTGGAAATGCTTGTGACGTTTATTTATTTTACCAGATTTGCTGCCACTGCAACTACATTTAACTTCAGTCAGTTTAATTAAATACATACAATCAGCTCCAGATTGACCAGCAACTACATCAAAGTACTTGTGATTTATGAGATTTTAATGGTCTGGATACTTTAAGTACGTTTTGCTGATTGTAATTTTGTATTTGAATGTGGAACTTTTGTTTGTAATGAAGCATTTTAAAATCATATTGTGTTGATTTTATTTCAGGATCTTTGTGTTTTTGGACCCACACTATGATTATTATTATTATTATTCCCAAAATGTCAGAAACATTTTTACTATTGGAAAGTTAAAACTGAGTGAAGTTTATTAATCCACCATTTGTGTGTTTGATGCCAAATAATCAAAACGTTGATAGTTATGGTATTACTTATGGTATTACTTATGGTATTACTTATAGTACTACTCATGGTATTACTTATGGTATTACTTATAGTATTACTTTTAGTATTACTTATAGTATTACTTATGGTATTACTTTTAGTATTACTTATAGTATTACTTATAGTACTACTCATGGTATTACTTATGGTATTACTTATAGTATTACTTTTAGTATTACTTATAGTACTACTCATGGTATTACTTATGGTATTACTTTTACTTTTAGTATTACTTATAGTATTACTTATAGTATTACTTATGGTATTACTTATGGTATTACTTATAGTATTACTTTTAGTATTACTTATAGTATTACTTATGGTATTACTTATGGTATTACTTACTTATAGTATTACTTGTGGTATTACTTATGCTATTACTTAGAGCAGACTTACTCAACAGGTGGCCTGCGGGCCGCATCCGGCCCGCGGACGCTTATTTTGTGGCCCCCGACATGCCTGGTTATAAATGCATAATAATTATAATTAGCAAACCAAAATCGTGTGAAAATTAGGTAGTGCGCCTTTAATTTAACCCTCTGAAAACGAAGCCCGCTACAGTGCGTTTTGACAGCTTTACGTTTTTAAAATCTGTATATCTCCGCGACAATACGTCGCCGAGATACGTTTAAAATACTGGATGAATCCGGAGGATTTCCTCTTCCGTTCATTTCTCTACCGTAAGCTCCTCTGCGATTCACAGAGAAAGATAGGGGGACGAACGTGTCGGGTGACGCGGCACCGAGTACTGTGATTTGCCAATGCGGTTGTCCGTCAACATTTTGCGGAGAAGAACAACCAATGAACACTCAAGAAATCACAAGGACCTACCCACCTTCCAGGTGGAGCTCATTAGCAACCTGTCAGTCAGAGAAGCCAGAGAACACGGAGCGAACGGACTTCACAACAAGGAAGCAGCTGCAGCGACTTTGGCGAGCAGCGCGGAGCCTCAGAGGAGCTCCAGAGCCACGAGGAGGAACACGCAGCCAGAAGAGATCCACTTGGACCGGGTAAGAGTCTTCACTAAACTTTACGTGTCCGTCACGGGACGTGTCGGGACGTGTCCGGACGTGTCTGGACGTGTCTGTTATGTGTCTCGTCACGGTGTCTGTTACGTGTGGCGGTGCTGACTAGTATTATATTTTACAGAGAGGATTCACCAGCACCTGCAGTGCAGCCTGCAGATCCACCTGCAGCCCCACCTGCAGCTCTACCTGTCCGGCCAGCAATGGTCTCGTGCCCCGGAGGACCATGACACGATGACATAATGCCATTATAGTGAAGCCATATTGTAAATATTCTGTATCAATATTTGTGTTCTGTTTTCTATTTCTCAACATGAATATTATGGAGAATATATTTACTTTTTGTAATGTATAATACATTTATTTGAAGAAGAAAAAATGTAAATGGTCATTTTTTTATTTGCACACACCCCATGAAACTTTATCTGCAATATTAAGTCATTTCTCAGTCCCATCTTTATCATTTTGGTGAATGTGTGACGGACCACAACAATTCTACTAAAAAAACGATAACAAAAATTTTGGTTTTTGACATATTTACATGTATCTAGCATTGTATTCAGATATTTCACTGCTTTTGTGAACCCATGACCTTTGGTAAACCAATTTTAAACACCAAAACAGTTGGTCCACATGAGTAAAGGTGTGTTTTCAGAAGAGATATGAAGAATTTTTAGAAATCGAACTTACATTTTCAGCTTTAGGGCCATATTTTTTCTTTCCACTTGTATCTGAGGTCAATTGTGCCTCATTATATAGAGAGCTGAGATTGTTCTGGAATTTTGATGTATAACACATGGGTATGTGTCATATGCAAAAGCCTTTTAAAGGTGAATTTAATTTTGTTTGTAAAATCGAGTCGAAAGGGCTGCGTTTGAGGAACAACTCATAGAGCTGCAGCACAACAACATCCTCAAAGAAAGACACAAGGAGGAGAGCATTGACACATTCTGGATATCCTGTGTTCTGAGGAACACAAACCCTGCATTAATCCTGTGTGCTCAGAAAATCCTGACCTGCTTTGGATCTACTTATGTGTGTGAAAGCTCCTTCTCTGCCATGGGAATAATCAAATCAAAGCAGCGTTCCTGTCTAACTGACAGACATTTGGCAGACTATCTCAGAGCAGCTACAACTGAGCAACAACCAGATCTGAAAGGACTTGTGAAAAGAATGCACACTCAGAGCTCTCACTAGGAATAAGTAAACAGTTGTTTGTTATATTGTTATTGTTATTAATATTTGTGAAATGCAGACTCAGAGCTCTCACTAGGAATAAGTAAACAGTTTGTTTTATTGTTATTGTTATTAATATTTGTGAAATGCAGACTCAGAGCTTTCACTAGGAATAAGTAAACAGTTTGTTATATTGTTATTGTTATTAATATTTGTGAAATGCAGACTCAGAGCTCTCAATAGGAAAAGTAGCAATTGCAAACTTTATCAATGTCATCAATGCAAAGCTATTCACTCCAGTGTTAATAAAACATCAGCTTGACCAACACTTGTCATCCTTGGAAACGCAGTCGCTACACTACATTTGTTACTGAAATTGAGAATATTTGTTAAATATTCCATGATGCTTTGGAATGCATTAAAAATGACTAGCAAGACAGCATATTAAACAGCAGTAGTAAATACAGTGAATAAAATGGTACAAATATATGTTAATAATAATTTGTGGCCCTTTGCACCTGTTGTGGTTTAAATGTGGCCCTCTTGGCCTCCGAAGTTGAGTACCTCTGACTTAGAGTATTACTTGTGGTATTACTTATAGTATTACTTGTGGTATTACTTATAGTATTACTTGGATAAACGCATCTGCTAAATGACATGTAATGTAATATAAAGCAATAACTCTATGGTACGTATAAAAACTATGAGGATTTTTTTCGTTGCCTATTTTGTGGAGCCCCCTCAGGACTTGGTGCCCTACGCACAGCGCGTAGTGCGCGTTATGGGAGCGGCGGCGCTGCTACCACCAGTCTCAACCTCATCTCGGTCTCAATTGGACACTGCTCCAACGTGGCCGCCAGGGGGCGCGTGCACGCCGCGTTAATGAGCCAGACGGTCTAATCAGGCGCGTTGCGCTGCAGCTGCTGCTCGGATCAAAAGGAGTTCGTCCTCGCCGATTTTGTCCAAAGAACCAGAAAAAGCGTCCCAGTGGAATAAAACCATGACGGAGTGGACTGAGCTCGGGTTGAAAGGTTAACAGTGACCGAGGAAAGGAGGCGACGAGCAAGAGACGACTGAAGGAAACGCTTTTCCAAGGAGAGACGACGGTAAGACCGAGGGAGGAAGGAGGGAGGAAAGAGGAGAGAAGGGTGTTTATAAAGTGGACGAGCAGACAGAGTGTTGAACTAACGCTAACTCGTGTACAAATAACTGTTTTTGCAACGATATCTGAAAATTATATATATATATATATATTTTTTAAAATATATATATATGTATTTATATTTATTTAAATAAATATATGTTTATATTATATATATATATATAATATTTAAATCCATATTGTTTTAAATATATTTATTTAAATGTGTATATATATATATATATATATATATATATGTATATTACCCACTTGGAGGCATAGGTTTCTATTCAGCCAGTGGATGGCGCTTCGCCTCTTCTCTGAGCTCGAGGGGACATACCTGACGGCAGGGGGCGCCAGAGAGGCGCAGTGTGAAGGAGCTGCAGCGTCGTTCATGATGAAGTATTCAGACCCTTTAAAAAAAATAGTTTTACTTTGGTGAAATAAAAATGTCACAATGTGCAAATATTCAACTACAAGTCAAAAAACATTGAAATATTTTTGTTTTGTTACTTTTTAAGTACCTGAAACCTAACCTAACCTGTCCTTTTACTTTCGTGTTTGAACCAAACGTTATCTGTAAGTCACGTGGTAATAAACGTTACAGTATTGTGTTTTATTCTGAAAGTAATTGTAGCTGTCGAATATAATACACGAGTGCAGTAAACTTAAATATTTATGTCACATACAATAACTTTGTACTACTAGTATTGTGGTATATATATATATATATTTATTTATATATATTAATTTATATTTATTTATCTATAAATATATGTCTAAATGTATTTATTTATATATATATATACATATATTTATATTTATTTATATATAAATACATTTTTATTTATTTATTTCTAAATATATTTGTATTTATTTCTTTCTAAATATATTCATATTTATTTATATATAAATATATTTTAATTAATATATATACTTTCTGCCACTGATCGCAGCCACACTGTGTTGTTATTTTATTGTTCACTTCTGTAACATTATTAGTAGGATTGCTGAGCCCTCATTGGTTGAGGATTACTCGGCCTGAGTGAGGATTCTGCCCTGTTAACAGTTTCCTCTCTTTCCTCCGGGGACATTCACTTCCTTATGCGAGGGAAGGAATGAGGAGAGAAGGGACCGAAAAGGTCCTTCTCTCCAGTCTCTTTGTTTCTGTTTGGACACACACGAGAAACAAAGACAACACGCACTGTGTTGCCGGTCTCGGGCAACATGTAGTCCACATTATGGAAATGATCACAAATGAATTGACATAAACTCGAAGGCTGCCATCATCACGTTGAGAGTAATTTGCATGAGAAGCAAAAGCGATGATATTCTGACATTGTACACGATAGAAGTAGAGGAAATATCAAACGTATGTTGACCTTTCCTGTTTTTGAAAAGCAAACAAACAAACGCAGACCGAGCAGGAGTCTGAAGAACAGGCCCTTGTGCATCGGATCTAGATTTTATTTGATATCTGAGTCTTTTATTAATGATTAATGCACTTTGCAGTGATATCAAAGTGCGAGACTGTTTTACAATTATAGCCGAGGCACAAAGGACACTGGAGGACAGCTGCTGGGTTCTGAGTAACTGATTGGAGGTTTGTCATATGAAAGATGAACGCCTCTGTGAAGGGTTGCATTTACCAAAGTAGTCGTCTTTATTGTGCAACCATATCTGCAAATTATATTTATTTATATATGTATATATATATATATAAAAATATCTTTATTTATATATAAATATATTTACATTTAAATATATTTTATATATAAACATTGATTCATATTAATTAATATATATATATACAAATGTATTCATATTAATTAATATATTAATTTATATAGAAATATATTTATTTATATACAAATATATTTATAAATATATTTTTATTTATATACAAATATATTTATTTATATACAAATATATTTATATTTATTTATAAATATGTATATATATTTTATACAAATATATTTATTTGTAATATATTTATAAATGTTTATATTTGTTTATTTATATACAAACATATTTATATATATATATATTCTGTTCAGAAATGCGCTATGAAGGATGATGAAGAGGAGCAGTTCCTCAGGTTTGGGAACAGGAAAGGTGCGCTCACAGTTTATTGCCTACTGGAGTCGTCGCTCCTCTTCCTCCCCAGGTGATCAGCGAGTCAGTGGCTCATAATGGAGAAAACAAATCTCTAGATTGCACAACGGCCCTGCCTTTTGTTTCTTCTGCTGTCCGCTTGGAATGCTGTGAGAGCAGAGACGGGGTGAGGCACGGGGTGAGGCATGGGTGGTATTCTTTTTTTTACAATGGAATCTATTTCCAAAACGTTCTTCCATCCAGGGAATGGAGAGTAATTAATGAGCAAAGTGGGGCAAAAAAAATGATGTGGAAAAATTGAGATGCAGAATCTAATAGTTGTTGGAGAGAAACATGAATCGGCAACTTATTTATTATCATTAATCGTTTGGCTTTTGGCTTGAAAACTGATCCAAATGTTTGCTGATCCCTGATTCTAGGAACTTAAAAATGTTTTGTTGATTTTGGCGCCCCCTGTGGACGGAAGTAGTAGTGTTTCTGAGTAATTGACTGAAAGTTCTTAAAGTAACATGTAACAATTGTACCTTAAAATAACAGCTTGGAAAAAATTGTGCCACTACAATGACTTTTAATATGGCGATTTGCGCCTCCGCTATTGCCATCGGGGGTCTGTGGGGAAATAACTCCGCTATGTAGGATTCTGGAGCCGCCCGATCCGGGGCGGATGTACTTCGACATGCAGTCGATATGCGGAAACCCAAATGTTATTATATTAAATCAAATTCAATGCATCTGCAAGCCCCCAAAATGAACACATACACTACAAACAATCAAACCCACTCAAAACGAAGTATAATCCCCGGATCCCGACAGTCCCCAAAGTCTTTGCAGTCCCCCAAAACAAAAGTAAATGACTGCACGCGCACCCCGCCCCCCAAAAGCCGGCAAACAGCTGACCGACCAGGCGGAAACGTGGCGAGGCGCCGCGTTCAATCCCCGCGCTACTTCACCCTAGTCCGGTAGGTGCTGGCCCAGTTCAGTGTTCCTGCGCAGTCTTCGTATTAGCAGGGCTCTCAAGTTTTGAAGACAGGCAAGAGTGACATTTCCATCAGCATGTTTGGAGCGCGCCTGTCAGCGCGCTCCAAACAAAAAAAAACTTGCGTCACCTCCCCCTCGTCACCTTTTATAACCCGTGACACGTACAAATAATAACAATAATAATAATAATTATTATAATACAGGACAACACATGATCCCAACTCAATACAAGTGTATGCGAGGCTGCGTCTATCGTAACTGGGTATTTACGACACTGAAGTAAACGTTAAATACCTCAAAAACTGAAGGGGCGCTAAAAGGGAAAAACTACATAATGGGGCTTTAAATTAAAGCTTAGCTTTAAACGGAAACCAAATAAACTGGCTACTTCAGCTTTATATATATATATATATATATATATATATATATGTAATCTGCTTTTCTCCATTGTTTTAAATATTTTAATGCATTTTTAAAATTTAATAATGTTAATAAATAAGATCTAAAGTTGTTCCCCGAGAAAGTTTTCCCTCATTATTCCTTTTATGGTTTTCAGCACTTAAAAAGTTTTGCTCGGTTAGTCCCTTGAAGAAGAAGCTAAAATTGCAAACTCATGAGTCTTTAGAACGTACGTTGTCTCTTTAAATGTGAATAAGCCGAGTTTTAAAACCACAAAGTTAATTTTTGATCAACTATCATCAGATTTACTCTCTAATCTTGAGTCGATGTCTTCTGACCTTGGGACGCATCTGTTGTGATTTTATTGTTGACACACACACACACACACACACATCGCTAACCTCCATTTCCATTGTGAGGAGACACACACACACACACGCGTCTTTTCCCCCTGCATCAGAACTTGATTGGACCTTTTTACTTTTTAGAAACTCCACCCAGAGGAAATACATATAAAGACCAGAATCGGGTTGGTTTTTGGAGTGTCGGACATTTTAGACTCTGGAGATGACGCGAGGAGTTATGGAGTTATGTGGACTTTTTCTTTTTGCTCCTTTCGGATGTCACATCTGGTTTTTTTTCTTATTTATTCATTTTCTTCAAAAACCGCAAATATGGGCAAATAATGTCTTCTTCATAGCAGCAGCAGGGAGGAGGGGCCGATCCGGAGCTGCTCGGTGCCGCCGGCCCACCGGAGGGTCCGAGTGAAAAGAGAAGGCAAGAGATACAGCTCAGCAGCTGCTCTGTGTGGGTGTGTGTGTGTGGCCTGACTCCTCCCAGCAGCCCCACCCTCCCCTCTCATGCTCCTGCCCCCCCCCCCCCCCCCACACCTCCCTCCCTCTGCAGCAGTAGGTACATGTGCGGTGAGCGACAGCCAAGAGAGCAGTTCACACACACACACACACTAGCAGAGAGCTGCATTATTCAACGGATCCACTTCACTACGCTTCTCTGGGGTATGACACACACACACACACACACACATGGACAAACTTCTCATCCTGTGCTCTCGCTTCCACTCCTCTCGGCAGGCGGAGGTGGAGAGGTTCCCACACAGCGAGGTGAGCTCGGCTCGGCTGCTTGTTGTTAACTCAGTCGGCTCGGAGTTGGTTTCATTTTGTCGCGGAGTAATTTGGAAACCGGCTGCGGCTCATTTCACCGCCCGCTGTTCTCGGAGAGTGGAACATCCGACCGCTCGCCGCATTTCAGGAGCGCATAAGTGGAGGCTTCATTTATTCAGAATTAGGCCAGAGAGCTCTTGTGAGAGTGTGTGAGTGTGTGGTTTTACTCCTGGGTGTGTGTGTGTGTGTGTGGGGGCGACAACCCACCCACATGGGCTTGCACCTCCTTCTAGTAATGGGATGGACGGAGAAACCTGATCTGAGTCGGCCTCCCGCCGCTCGGGGAACAAATGGCGTTCTCCTGGCCGCTGCAGGTCAGACGTCACACCTGTTGAGCCTCAGCTGCGGCTGATGACGATCCTGATGCGTTCAGTAAAGTTGTTAAAAGGCCTCATGACGCTCTGAGGCTGGAGAACTATTATTTATTTTTTATGCTGTGATTTTAAGGATTTACAGCTTGAAATGTTGGATGAGTCCATTCAAGACTTCAGAGAGGTGAACTTCCTTGTTTCCCCTATTTGTTGAATACACCACTGCACTCTTTCATTCATTCTTCTATTAGCACTCACACACACACACACACACACACACAGCGGACACATGTCCTTATCGGGGCATCCTGCAGCATTAGTTGATGTTGCGCGTCAACACTTTGATGTTTTGTGAAAGCGGAAATGGCAAAAAATCGTTTAATTACATTTTTACAAAAGTCTGGGAGGAGGAGGAGGAGGAGGGAATGTTTAGACTTGGAGGCTGTGAAGAAGGAACGTTATCAGGAGCCCCACAAGTAGGAAAAAGTCTTAAAAATAAAATGAGAAAAACTGATCACATTCCTGTGAGACGCCTCTTCAGATTGATTTTAATGTCATTTAAATCCTGTGTTGAGGGAAGAATATATGAAGTGTGATGGATCCTGCAAGACGAGGGTCAGGGTTAAATAACGCCGTCGAATTCGAGAAGGAAGTTGGGATCCTGTCGTTGTCACTAACTCTTCGTCCCCTCGCCCTCCTCCCCTACAGCCACTGACTCACCCGCCCCCCCCCCCCCCCCTCTGCACCTCCTTGCTGAGCCATCATCATCATCACCATGGCAACCCCGAGCCTCAGCCAGAGACGCGTCGCCACCGCCATCTCCCCGACCCGCATCACCCGGCTGCAGGAGAAGGAGGACCTGTGCAACCTCAACGACCGGCTGGCCGCCTAC
The DNA here is from genome assembly GCF_029220125.1 of Pseudoliparis swirei. Classification (NCBI taxonomy): domain Eukaryota; kingdom Metazoa; phylum Chordata; class Actinopteri; order Perciformes; family Liparidae; genus Pseudoliparis; species Pseudoliparis swirei. Next base: position 6,019,617 of record NC_079409.1, read on the forward strand.
ATCGACAAGGTGCGCTTCCTGGAGACGGAGAACACCGGCCTGCGCGAGCGCATCTCGGTGTCGGAGTCGTCCGTCACGCACAACACGTCGGGCATCAAGGCGGCCTACGAGGCCGAGCTGGCCGACGCCCGCAAGACGCTGGACCAGGTGGCCAGGGAGCGAGCGCACACGCAGCTGGAGCTGGGCAAGCTGAGGGACGACCACAAGGAGCTGAAGGCCAGGTAGGAGGGGCATGGGGGAGGGGGCGGAGCTTGGGAGGGGAGTGGCTTCGCTACTGTGGGAATGTCACAAAGTTATGTCATCGTATATTATAGGCAAAAAGTACACGCTACATTTACTATTTTTTTGCATCCTTCTGAACACAAATAACTTAAAGCCAGGTAGGAGGGGCATGGGGGAGGGGGCGGAGCTACAGAGGGGAGTGGCTTTGTTACTGTAGGAATGTCAGAATGTGGTCGTTGCGACACACGCGTGGTACAAGTACATGTGATTGTATATTATAGGCATAAAGTACACACTACATTGCCTATCTTGTGCATCCTTCTGAACACAAAGTATTTAGAGCCAGGTAGGAGGGGCATGGGGGGGGGGGGCGGAGCTTGAAAGGGGAGTGGCTTTGTTACTGTAGAAATGTCACAAAGTGGATTCTTTGTTGTTTGGAGAACTGAGTTGAGACGAGAATGCGCTCCAGGTGACGCAGCGTCTGTGCATCACGTCCCAGAATCAGCCGCTGCAGGTTTGCTCTTGCATCTGTTTTGAAAAGCTCCAAAACGTTTCACCATCGTGGTTCAGAGGCAGCGGAACATGTCGTAACTCCTCTTGTTCGCGCCTGTTCTTCAGCGCCGCCCCGATCGCCGGCCCCGTAATTCCCGAAGCGCAAACTTCCCGACTGCAGACGGCATTCCTGGCTGCTTATGTTTATGTAAGTCATCAGTTGGCAGACGGTTTCTTTGTATTCGTAATGAGTCGGGCCAGGCGGGCTACGCCCTGAACACACACAGCCTGCTCGGTTACGCTGCTGATGACATCTCATTAGTGTTGGATGACAACCAACTGACCTGATCTGTTGCACTTCTTTTGTTGTTTAGTTTTTCTTCTTGTAAATGGCCTCGTTTTGGAGACGTTTGCTTGCTCTCAAATTGAATGGAACCATATGGCAATAAATAAAAGGTGTTTCTCCATGAAAGAGCTCCCAAAAAATCTCTGTGGATAATCTCAATTAACCAGGACATAAAATCATTGCTGTTGGGCTTTTATCAAATATACTTTTGTCTCAATATATATTTATATAATATTTAATTTATATATATTATCTATATTATATATATATATATTTTTCAATTTGTATTTTATTTATATATTTATATTTATAGTATATATATTTTATTTATTATTTTATTTATATATCTTAATTTAATTAATTTATATATATATATATATATATTAAAAAATATATATATATATTTGCACCACAGGTAACAGGAGAATGCTGCCTGGTGTTCAGAGGATCAATTAATGTGTAGTAATAACATATTTTAAATAATTTGTGTTCATTAGAAACATCTCAAGTGTTACATCCTGTCAAAGTTCATCAAGTTATCAAAAAATGACCAAAGGTCCCGTCGAGCCCCATCAAGGTGAGCCGCTGGCTGTGAGGTGACTTCAGGAGTAACAACACTTCTCTCTCCTCTGAGTCGCACACTGGAGCTCAGCGTTAGCAGGAAGTTGGCAGAGTGCATTGTGGGTGTTTCCCTCATCAGAGGAATGTTCACCTGGAGCCTGAGAAAATGAAATAGATGTAAAGTATTTGTTCATTTATTCAAATGTCAGACAGCAGCTGCTCCTCCACAGGCGGAACGGTGAGAGTCGAGAGGAACAACTGAGTGGAAAAGGTGTGTGTGTGTGTGTGTGTCTGTGTGTGTGTGTTGAGGGGTGTGTGTGTGTTCTAGCCCCTCCTCAGCCCCCTCCAGCTGCTGTGCTTCTCGTTTCCACTCTGCAGGAGCGGAGGAGGCGGAGCTCTCCAGGCATGCGTGGAGGAGAAGAATCCCTCCACCGGCCGCCTCTGTTGCACCTGTGTAGTGTGTTTGGCGTTTGGTTGCCATGGAGATGGCGTGGTGACTCACGGACTGACTGCTGACTCCCTGTAACAGGAAGTGAGGTTTAATAATAAACACAGCAGACATCTGCACACGGCGCGCAAGCTTGGCCATTTTCCTTGAGCCGGGTGGCGTTTTTAATCCTCTGGTGGAGCAGGTGTGGCGACGCACCTGCTCCACCAGAGGCGAGACGCACCTGTTCCTCCCCCCCCCCCCCACGACAGGGACCGGGGCCACATGTTGGGCCACAATGACAACTGGTCTCCCACAGCTCCACTGGTGACTCATCCAGAGAGGCACAGCACTGTGTGTGTTGTATGTGTTTTGAGGTGTGTATGTGTGTGTTGTGGTGTGTGTGTTGAAGTGTGTGTGTGTTGAGGTGTGCATGCTGAGGTGTGTTTGTGTGTGTATTGAGGTTTGTGTTGAGTTGGGTGTGTGTGCATGTTGAGGTGTGTGTGTGTGTGTGTTAAGGTTTGTGTTGAGGTGTGTGTGTGTGTGTCTAGAAGCTGTGTGTCTGGTCTTAAACATGAGCCCCCGAGCCACAGTCTCTCCTCCAACACGGAGAGCGTCTGGATGGAGCCTCGTGCCGCTGGCTGTGAAACATTTGTTGTGCGTGTGTGTATGTGTGTGTATGTGTGTGTGTGTGTGTGTGAGAACTGCCTGACCTGTGTCACTGGAAGGACTTGTTTTCTACATCCTTCATAAACGCTCCACCCAAGTCGGGAGTGTTTACAATCTACACGTGAATTATAATTTCACAGGTTTGATTTCTCACTGTCGCACGTGAGCTGAAAGTTATCGATCGACGGAAAGATTTAAACTCCTGCTTTTTTAAATATATAATAGATGAAACCAATATCCCCTATTGGACTGAGCGTTTAATTTGAAAATTATAAATAAATACCAAGCAGATGAATCCATGATGGAGTTAACTGTTGAGCAGAGCCATAGTGTCTTGTTCTTAAATATCATCATGGTTTCTTTGTGTATCTACCCCATCTTTTAAATATTTTATATATATATATAAAATATATAATATTTTATTTATATTACTGAATTTCAAAATAAAATAAAGATATTTTGATTCAAGGAAACAACCAAAGTAAGATGTACATATATAAGGGCTGTCAGCGTTAACGCGTTAATCTATGCGATTAATTCGGCCGCGTTAACGCGCTAAAATATTTTAACGCAATTAACGCAAGTTTTTTTTTTTTTTTTTTTTTTTTACCGTGGCAGTACGGTTTGACACTGTTTCCGTTTTTAAAACAATTATTTCTCCGCGAAAATAAGGAGCATAAATCAGTTTAACTCGTGGATGAATCAGTCGGGTTTCCTCCTGCTCCTCCTTCCTCCCGTCTCCCCCTCTGATACACAGAGGAACGAAGGGGCGACGTGTCGGGGGACGCAGCGCGGAAAGAACTCGACACACGAAACCTTCACCGTGATTTGTCAATCCGTTTGTCTGTCAACATTAAAAAAACAACCAATGAACACTCAGTAAATCACAAAGGACCTCCCACCTCACAGGTTAGGCTCATTTAGCAGCCTGTCAGTCAGAGAACCAGAGGACACAGCGCGAGGACAATGAGCCTCATTTCAGAGCTGAGATTGTTCTGGAATGTTTGATGTATAACACATGGGGGTGTGTCACATGCAAAATACTTTAAACGGTGAATTTAATTTATTTTGTAAAATGTATAAAATGAGCCCAGCCTCCAGAGGGTTAACGTGACATATTTGAATGTCAGTCAGTTACCAAGGCCACTGGTTCTGCTGTGTTCAGTGTTAAAGATGACAGGACCAATGGGGTCTCAATATACTTCTTTTTTTTTACTAATCTGATGTTTCACAAGAAACAATTTATCATCCACGATATTAAATACCTCGCTGGCACTGTATATGTAGGAGCCTCTTTGAAAACACAGCTCTGTGTGAAGTTTTGTCTTTAAAAAGAAGGAAAACACTTTTAAGCGCGATTAATCGCGATTAATTAATCGCAATTTCAAAATGTGCGATTAATTAGTTAATTTTTTTTAATCGATTGACAGCCCTAATATATATATATATATTTCACATCTATATATATCACACATATAATTCACATATATATTTCACACATGTATATTTATATATATATATCATTCACATATATATACAGGACTGTCTCAGAAAATTAGAATATTGTGATAAAGTTCTTTATTTTCTGTAATGCAATTAAAAAAACAAATGTCATGCATTCTGGATTCATTACAAATCAACTGAAATATTGCAAGCCTTTTATTCTTTTAATATTTAATATTTTTTTAATTGCATTACAGAAAATAAAGAACTTTATCACAATATTCTAATTTTCTGAGACCGTCCTGTATATATATCTCACATATAATTCACATATATATTATATATATATATATCACATATATATGTATATATACATCACACATATAATTCACATATATATATATATATATATAATTCACTGCCTCAGTGTCTCCAAAATGTGATTATAGTTTCTGACATCGAATCGAGAGTCTAGTTTATTTTATTTAATAATGAAAATAATGATTATAGTTAACTATTGTTAATGTGATATTATTCGTGCCTCGCACGTGTTTTTAAATTCTAAATCTTGAACGGGTCAAAGTCGGTCCGATAGGACGCAGGTCCATCTTCCAATCAGCGGGTTGGCGGTTCAATCCCCGCCCTAGTTCATGTGTCCTTGAGCAAGAAGCTTAACCCTGAGTTGCTCCCTGTAGCTGTGTGTTCGGTGTGTGTGTGAATGACACGTGATGACCTGTCGATTAAACGTCCGGACCTCTGTTCTGATCCGATCTGCTCTGGATGTGGAGCAGGTACCTGTGGGCACGGCGTGGTTCAGGGCGTGGTTCAGGACGTGGTTCAGAGCGTGGTTCAGGGCGTGGTTCAGGGCGTGGTTCAGGGCGTGGCTGCAGGTGGACGGCGCTCACCTGCCCGCGGGAAACAGGTTTACTTCTTCATCTCCTCTAATGGATTATAAGCGCTGTGACAACGTGGTAGAACGAGTCCAGGCAGCATCGGAGCTCTGCGGCGCGCGAGACGGAGAGCCGAGAAGTGTTAACGCGACACGTAGAGACATAAATGACATGCTGCTGTAGAGACGACCAACAACAGACGTTTACTTTAATTGGAGAACAAAGACGTCTTTAAGAAAAGGACCTTAAATTACTTCTGCTGTAATCTGGCGCGATAGAGAACATTACAGGAGATTTTTTTTGTTTTCAACTCAAAATTGTCTGGGAGCCATATGCCGTCACCGGAAGAGCCCTAGGTTCCCGACCCCTGATCTAGGCTAACATGGATGTGCTGAATGGCCGCTAGTCAGTAGTCGACTCTGTCGAGTCATGACTAGTGTGTGTGATAGAATTAGAGTTTCCATGGAGCTTTCAGAGCCAGCCAAGCCCGCGATGACTCACACATGGAGTAAATCACTTTAACTCGGTGGGACTCCAGACTCGCTCTCGCTCTCTCTCTCTCTCTCTCTCTCTCTCCTCATGCTTGCTCGCCCTTACTGCCCATAAAGCAAACCCACTGGGGATTGGGCAAGCTTGCAGCGTGACCTCAATCATCCCCTCGTTACCGTCTCTCGTTGGTTATGCAACAAGAAATGTTCCCGATTCCAGATCTGGAAAAGGGACTTGAAGCTGCATGGGGGGGGGGGGGCTCCTCCTCCTCCTCCGAGCTCTGAAACGCATGTTGATGTTCATTGTCCTGACTCAAAGGGAATGTCGAGCCGAGGTTTGTTTCCTCGTCACTTTCAGTCCGTTGTCCAGCTGACGTCAGCTTGGTTGTGAAGCAGTTTGCATGTTGTTCTCCACTTGTTGCCAGAAGGGTGGAGCTCTCCTCCGAGGACAGGGGGAGGAGCCAGAGAGGAGACAATGGCAGGAAAGAACCTTTCAAACCTGGGTTCTCTCAAGAACCATTTCCTTAAAGCGTTCTTCAAAGAACCTATAAAGGTGTCTCAGAGAACCATGTTTTTAAACGTTCTTTAAGGCCCCATTTCTGGTTCCACAAAGAACCTTTGAAACCTGGGTTCTTAAATAGTTCTTCAAAGAACCTATAAAGGGGTCTCAAACAAAAAACAATGCTTCTTCAGCAGGTGATGGTTCTTCGTAGAACCACAAAGCCTTTTAAGGAACCATTTAAGAACCGTTATTCTTCTGTGTGCACCGATGAAAAGCCAAAGCTCGTCACGGTCCCGTTGGCTCCACATGCTCAGAGCTAACGAGGAGCTCTGGTTCTGGTTCTGGTCGTGTTCTTCTCTTGTAACTCGCTGCAGCTGAGAGGCTGTGATTATCTGAAATCAAGCTTTCTGATTGGTTGAGAGTCACGAGGTGTACTGTATTCAGCCATAATGTCCGACAGCTGATGAGTGGTTAGCCAATAGGATCCTTCAGGTGACCTCATGACTCTAGAGGTCAGCCAATAGGATCCTTCAGCTGTGACGTCGTGCTACCAGAGAGAAGAAGAAAGTGAGACCGATGAAACGGGGGGAAAAACACTTAAAAATATACTTGTAATCTCAACGGAACTCACCTGGTTAAATAAAGGTTTTTAAGAAATCATGCAAGGAGGGACGACGGCCGTTTTCTACGTCTTTTGGTGCACACAAGCTTGTTGTTCTTCCCCTCTCATCGTCCGGCCGCTCCTCTTCATCGCCGTGTTTAAGGAGCTGTGTCAACAGAGGGACGGTCACGGCGTGAACGCCACAAAGAGAGAAGACATTCTTCTCTTTCAGTTTCAAATAACCATGAGTTTGACGTGTGAGGTCCTCTCCTGGGTGTGCCCCCCCCCCCCCTGAAGACGCTGCCAGCTGTTCCCGTCAGTTGTTGACTGTTTTCTGGGGACGCACAATCCCCCTTATTGTGTTCCTCGTCCCTGAAGGAACACAGGAAACAGTCATGTGCCCGCCTGTCATATTTATTTTACTGCACTTTTTATTTTTTTTGGGAGGGGAAGGGGGGGGGGGGGCAGTTGAATGACTCATTTGGAAAAGGACAGTTGACTTTAGGTAGCGGCTCCTCCCAGATATTATCTACAGTGTGTAGACTATTACTCTTATATATAATATATTATATATATTAAATATTTTAGATTGTGTATGTATATATATATATATATAAATATTTTGAAATTATATACATGTATATTTATATGTATATATATAAATAGTAAATACATATATATGCATATATATTAATACATATATAAATAAATAAAAATGCATATATATATATGCATATATATATTTAAATATATTGTTTTTTTGTAATTATTCTTTTTAATTTGGAAATATTGACAAATACAAATGGGTAACAAACCCACTTAGAGTACAGGACGTCTACATATATAACTAAACACACACACACCTGCATCCCTCTACCGAGTAAATACAGTCAAACATCACACAAGTACAATAGATACATAAACTAAATGATAATAGAATCGGCCAGGAGGCAGAAACCAGAGCGCCCACATTGTTGTTTATCCAACAGTCAAATGAATACAGGAATAAACTAGAACGGGCACTCGGTAGAGCGCATACCTTCGCATATCACAAGATTGGGCATTGAATTATGAGCATGCCAATTGAAGAGAAATTGACAGCGCTATGTTAAAAAGAAGATTTTGACCTTTTCATGACTTTGACCCGCTCGATCCCAAAATCTAATCAAATGGTCCCCGGATAATAACCAATCATCCCACCAAATTTCATGCGATTCGGTTTCATACTTTTTGAGTTATGCGAATAACACGCATACAAATAAATACACGGCGATCAAAACATAATCTTCCGCATTTTCAATGCGAAGGTAATAAACATGTCTGTTGTCGACTCACTTTCACGATCACTCAAATCACTGCTGAATTGATCAGCTGATTTAATTGATGTGCATGTGTGTGTAGCTTCATTTTATTTTTGATATAACTTCTACTAGAGTAGTTTTATAAATCTAGATCTAAAATGCTGCTTTTGCTAAATCATAGGGTTTGTACACAACAATATAATATGTATTTCTTTATTCATTCTTAATTTAAAATTCTGAATTGCTTGAACGTTGCTAAATATGTCATTTAAATGGAGGTTTTGTTTCCTTGCTGATTAATTACTTGGCTTCGGTCTCTCAGGTCTCATCTCGTCTTTTATTTGCAGTAATTTGGTTAATCTTGTAGAAATGATGGGTTTTGATTTTCCTTTTTAAGAGGCGTACAAAAACAAGCGTCCCCCTCAAGTCTGGAGATATTTAGAAAAGTCCTCCCCCCCCCTTAAAAAAAAAAGAAATGTTAATCTGTTATCGTAGCAGACCTGATGACAAGGCCTTGGTTACCGCGGCAACGGCATAGCAAAACGGGTAAGGGGGGGGGGTGCAGTGGGCTATTTTCTCTCTTTCACTCCGCAGGGGGGGGGGTCGTTTCTCGTTACCGGGGTGGACAAAGATAGCTGTGAGTCATCCTCGAGAAGCCGGGAGCCGAGCCAACACATTCCTCCTCCCTCCTCAGATTTCTCTATTATTCCCCCTCTTTCTCTTTTTTCTTTTTGCCTCTTTCTTTCTGGCATTACCATCCCCCCCCCCCCCCAGCCTCACCTCTCCTCTTCCCCATCTCTGTCAAAGGCTCCCATTTTGTCTTTGTGTCTCAAAATTTGGCAATAAAATTTGGCACATTTTACAGAATTTTTAAAAATAATGTCCCTTATCAAATATACCAAATTAAATGATTCTTTTTCCTGGAAAGGATCATTTGTTTTCGGTTGTATCTACATATAAGTCATGCAAATAAAAGACTGAGAATATATATATATATACTATTTATTTATATATTTTATTTATTTATATATATATATATTTATATTTATATGTATATATCTAAATAAATAATATATATAATTTATACATATTTGTAGATATTTATACATTATATATCTATATATATTTGTATATGTTAATATATGTATATATATATATATATATATATGCATGCATGCATGCATTTCTTTCCTGAGTGCAGACATTTGTGTGTGGGAGGAAATAATACAACTCAATACATAAAAAAGAAATACAAATGCAGCTTGCCAAAATTACACTTAATTTTGTGTTATTAATTCCTCCTTCCAGCGTGTAACCGGCCCAGCGGCTCGGAGGTCTTCCTCGGTCGCCTTGTTCTGCAACACGTTTCCTTTATCTGGATGAAACGGCTGCTGTTTTCTTTTTTTGGGGCTTTTATTTTCCTAATTTCCCAAATGTAATCTGCATTCGTTGGCTCATCTGTTGGCCCGCGGCCGTTCACCGCGCTCGCCGGCCTCGTGCCGACCGTGCTGGGCTGTAAATATTAATAGTGGGATTTGTTTGGGAAATGACTGCAGAGACGCCTCACAGGCTGCGAGGCGCCAGAGGAACGTCAACAGGAAGTCATTCTCTCGTCACACACTTCATCCTGCTTTATACAAACGGGCAGTCCACAGCAGAGTCCTCAAACACACACACACACACAAGAAGAACACGTGCTCGGGAACATACATGTACTGCACACACAGAACAATACAGGTTCTTTAAAAGGCTTTGTGGTTCTAGGAAGAACCATCACCGACTGAAGAACCATTATTTTCGTTTGAGGCATCATTATTGGTTATTTGAAGAACTCTTTAAGGAAATGGATCTTCAGAGAACTCTGGTTTGAAAGGTTCTTTGTGGAACCATATGGTGCCTTAAAGAACCCTGTTTTAAGGTTCTTTGAGACACCTTTATAGGTTCTTTGAGGAACCAGAAATGGTGCCTTATAGAACTATGTATTAAAGGTTCTTCGAGACACCTTATTAGGTTCTTTGAAGAACCCTTTAAGGAACCCTGGTTTGAAAGGTTCTTTAAGGCACCATAAATGGTTCTTCTATCTATGGCATCACTCTGAAGAACCATTTTCGGTTCCAGGTGGCACCTTCATTTTTCTGTGTGTGTATACACACACACACTTAACACACACACACACTTAACACACAAGGGGGGTACACACAGTCTTTGCAGCCAACACTCCCACACAGAGCAGACTCAAACATGCACAAACACACATGCACACAAGCGCTGCACAGAAATACAAACACACACTGGCGAGCTCTCACAATGAGACGCCACACACACTGTTGCTACGCCGACATGCAGGTGGAGGTATGACGTGTTGGAGTGCAGCGCGGACCATCCGGGCTTCATACTTCTAACTTGTCATAACCCGTATTCTCCTTAATCTGTGTGAAATCTGGAGATCTTACAATCCCTTAAAGTCCTTTTTGTTCAATTGATTCCCAAAAAATCTCTAAAAAACATATATATATATATATATCGTTACACTGGACAGGGTCACCGTGACGTCAACCATTGGTTTCGTGTTTTTAAAGTTTGATAGTCTTCGCCGCTGCCATCTTTGTTTTTGCAACCAGAAGTAGCACCAAGGGGTGAATGACGAGCTGTCAATCACCAGGTAGCCACGCCCCTAACGCACATCCTGCTTCATCCATTTGACTCTAAATGGATTATAATTTACTCAATGAACAGACTTGGAAAAAGCCATGAAAGTAGCGATTTAGACTATAAATACTATAGACTTTTTAAAGAGTCTTAGATATATCTTATATTATATTTATATATATATATTATTCATATGATATATATATTATTTATATATATATATATAAATATAAATACATTTATATTATATACGTATTTATTTATTTTATATAAAGTGTGTATATATATTTATATATATAATAAACTCTGTGTGTACTCAAACACAGACCTGCGTTTCTCTTCTTTTCTTTTTTTAAACAATGAGTCTTTTGTATAATTACCCATTTGAGTTCTCTCAGCTTGAATGCACATCTGTAAAACATCATGAATGTTCTCTGGATTTCATCTTATACTTCTTTTTTCTTTCTGCTGGACATGAAAGAGTTCGGTTCCTCTTCCTGACGCTTTCCTCCTCTTTCAGGACGCAGAATTGGTGTTTATCCACCGCACTAATACATTTCTATTTCTATTTATTTATTTAACCAGGAAATGCCTCATTGAGATCAAAAATCTCCTTTACAAGAGTGTCCTGGCCAAGACAGCAGCAGCAGCACGTCACACAAAGTTTATACAATACAACATAAAACATAAAACAGTGACAGACAATATATAAAACGAAAAACTAAATCACAGCATGAATAAAACCAAAACTAAGTCTCAAGCCAACACAACCCAGCTCACACAGGAGCACATACCGCCGTCATATAAAACATCGACAGCTCGATGAATTTCCCTCCAATATTTTCAATCTATTTTAAAACACCTAAGGAGACCGCCCGGAGACCCAGGTCTGTCTGCAGCAAATTCAAGCCGCAGGAGCAGCAAACTTAAAACCTCTTTTCCCCATTTCCAAACGGACGTGAGGGACGGAGAGCAAGAGGAGGCCTTGAGCAGAGGTCACAGAGCGAAGATGGTAGCTTCCAGGGTTTTCAGCTGAATTAGCGTCCAAAGATACGATGGAAGTACGTGGAGAATAGCTTTATAAATAAGGACATGCCAATGATTTTGTCTCCGGATGGACAGAGGAGTCCAACCAACCCTCGCATACAGGGAGCAATGGTGAGTCAGAGCCTTAAGATTCGTGATGAACCTCAATGCTCCATGGTAGACAGTATCTAAGGAGTGGAGACATTGAGAAGTTGCATGCATATATAAGACATCACCATAATCAATCACAGGCATAAAAGTAGCAGCAACAAGTCTCTTTTTAGCATTAAAAGAAAAGCAAGACTTATTTCGGAAATAGAAACCCAGCCTCACTTTCAACTTCTTAACAAGTTGCTGAATATGAGGTTTAAAAGAGAGAGTCATCAATCAAGAATCCCAGGTATTTATATGATGATACAGACTCAATCACATTGCCCTGAAATGAAATCATAGCTGGAAGGTTTAATGGCTTTGTTTTTGAGTTTGTAAACATCATCAACTTCGTTTTATCAGGATTCAACAATAATTTCAACTCATTAAAAGAGTGTTGCACAGTATCGAAGGCTGTTTGTAAGTGTAAGAGAGCCTGATGCTGTGTAGGAGCAGAGCAGTAAATGACAGTATCATCTGCATAAAAGTGAAAATTGGCATTTGGCACATTTTGACCGATACTGTTAATATAAATTGTGAATAAAAGTGGTCCAAGGACTGAACCCTGTGGCACACCTTTTATTATATCAAGAGAACTCGAGGTGATGCCTTCAGCCTGTACACACTGATCGGTTTGATAAATAATTTTCAAACCAACAGACAGTTTGTTTTGACAGTCCAATAGTAAGAAGTCTCTGCTTCATTACTGCATGATCGACAGTGTCGAAAGCCTTGGACAAATCAATAAAAAGGGCTGCACAGTGTTGTTTATTGTCCAAAGATTCAATAAAATCATTTACTACCTTTAACGCTGCTGTGGTTGTACTATGTTTTTTCCTAAAACCTGATTGATAGACAGATAAAATATTGTTTATGATTAAAAACTCCTTAAGTTGCTCACTCACAAGGGATTCTAGTGTCTTAGCTAAAACAGACAGTTTGGAGATAGGCCTGTAATTATTTAAAAGTGTGGGGTCTCCTCCTTTTAACAGGGGGAGAACAAAGGCAGACTTCCATATAAGGGAATTTCGTTTGAAAGTAAGGAAAGATTAAAAATATATGTTAAAGGGGGTGCAATAAAATCAGCAGCTAACTTTAAAAAATATGGTTCTAGGTTATCCGGACCTGCCGGTTTTCTTGTGTCTAAAAGTTTAAGGGCTTTGTGCACTTCAGTAACAGTAACAGGCTTAAAACTGAAAGACTCACCAACAGTTTCCTGGCAACCCAAACAAGCAGAGGATTTCTCATGAGGATGGTTTAGAGTGTCAAACAGGGAACCAGAGGCAATGAAGTGCTCATTAAAACAGTCCAGCATGATGGCTTTGTCAGAGATGTCATTAGAGTCCTTGACAATGCAAGCGGAAGCTCAATACCATTTCTACTTCCAGATAAAGATTTTATTGTCCTCCAAAACAGTCTTGGATTGTTGAGGTTGTTTGACGTTTCACTTAAAAAATGCTCAGCTTTAGCTTTTTAATTGCAACTGTACAAGCATTGCGCAGTTGCCTAAAAAGCAGCCAATCTGACTCCAGACCAGAACCCCTTGCCTTGGCCCAAGCCACATTCCGCTCATGTAGCATCTTGGATAAATCTGAACTGAACCATGGAGTATCACGGCCTTTATCCTGCACTTTTTGAAAGGAGCATGCTTGTCAACAATTCCAATAAAACCATCATAAAAGAATTTCCATGCACTTTCAACATCACCAATGAGGTTAATTCGTTCCCAGTCAGAGAAAAGAGATCATGAAGAAACCCTTGTTCCACAAAATGATTCATATTTCGCTTTATGATGATACGTGGCTTAGTTTTAGGAAGTTTTGTACATCTAACTGTGGCAATAACACAATGATCGCTAATGTCATTTGCGAAAATACTGGCAGAAGAATATTTATGGGGACATTAGTTATAATAAGATCGATCAAAGAAGATTTTTCAGGACATTTAAGATTCGGTCTAGTGGGCATGTCAACAATCTGGAAAAGATTTAGTGAATCACATTGTGCCCTAAAATGATCAGACACTGGTTTTAACCAGTTCCAATTGAAGTCACCAATCAAAACAATTTCATTAAAATGTAATCCTGATATGAGTTGCATTAAAGAGGGAAGAGCTTCACTGACTGCTGATGGTGTCCTATAGCAACCAACCACAGTAATATGAAGCCTTTTAGATACCTCCAGATCAAGAGCCAACATTTCAAATTGTTTGCTCACTGATTTAGAGAGTAGCACCTTTACATAAAACTTACTTTTTATAAAAATAGCAATTCCACCTCCCCTATTAGGTCGATCAGTTCTATAAACAGTATACCCATCAATATTGACATCCTTGTCCATAACAGATTTACTCAACCAAGATTCAGATATAACAATAACATCTGCATCAGTTGAGCTTGCCCAAATGCGGATAATATCAAGTTTGGCAATTAAGCTGCGTACATTCAAATGAATAAAACCTAGACCAGCCCTTGCTTTAAAATCAGCAGGAGTGTTAAAACATGAAGCTTCCTTCCTATTACATTGTGTAATATCAACAGGGCCAGGATTAGGCTGGACATTTCCTGAAATCAATAATAACAGAACAATCAAGAATCTCTGCTTTGTCAAATTGCCAGGCACCTCCTCACTTGATTTTTTCAAGTTAACAAAATCAACGAGTGAGACGTCAGAGCATTTAAAACATCTTTTCAGCACAGAAAGGCAGAGAAGACGGACCAACTTCACTGAATCAGAAAAGTCCGCCTGAAAGTGTCTCGGCTTCTGCCCGAAGGATTCATGGGGAAACGCGCTGGTACCCGCGCAGGGCATTATCACTGGAGAGTGCACCTTCCTCGGTACACTCCCCCAACGAGTGCCGCTTTGCTCAAAGTTCCAGAGAAGCAGTGCTAGAAGCAAGACTTTCATTGTCAGTGCTGAAGTTCAGTTCCCAAAACTAAAATACGGCTTTTCGACACACCTGAAACACAGGATCGCTGCAAAGGCAGCGCAGCAGGCCGGCTGAAGCAGGCAGCAGGCGCAGCAGGCACACCAGGAGCAGGTAGCAGTGCAGGTAGCAGTGCAGGTAGCAGCAGACAGCTCACAGGCTGGCGGAAACGCAGGTCGAAACGAAGCGATAGACCCAGCAGCAGCACCGGAGGCAGCGCAGCAGGCAGGCCGGCTGAAGCAGGCAGCAGGCACACCAGGAGCAGGTAGCAGTGCAGGGGAAACGCAGGTCGAAACAAAGCGATAGACCCAGCAGCAGCACGGGAGGCAGCCAGCAGGCAGGCAGGTGAGCGGAGCCGAGTCGGGCAACAAAGGCTCACACGGAAAACTCACGTAATTTCTATGTTTTTTGCTCATTTCACGATGCTTATAACTCTAGTGAAATCAGACAGTGTAGTATTTAGGGCTCTCAGACCATAAAACACAGTAAAAACAACACTCAATTACAGGACAAACAGACAGGTAAACGCTTGTGCCGCCATCTTGGAATCCATGTGACCAGATGAACAATGATATATATATTCCAGTATTCTAAATGACTTCTGAACGAGTCCTTTTCCTTCTGGCGTGGAGCAATGTTGTGAGTAGTGTGTGCGTGTCCCAGACCCTGATGTGTGTGTGTGTGTGGGCAGCCTGTGAGCCTCTCCTCCTGCGGACGGCCATTATTAGTGACGATGAAGACTCCTGGAATACCAGGAGCTCGTTTCCTCCTCTCCTCTGCATGAACCTGCTCCTCCAACGGCCTCTCCGTCGTCTCCTGGGTCTCTATTGTTTTTCCACGGCTGTGTCCAAGTTTAGTTTTTTTTGCACACATGCGCAATAAGCGTGAATTATCTTTATTTCCACGCCGGCTCCCTGGAGACGGACTTTAATGAGCTCCTGTTGACAGGCACGTGCACAGATAGAGCCCTAGTGGTGCTCAAGCACCAGCCCTTTTGCCCTGGATGAGAAAAGTGCCCTTTTTGCTGGAGACACTTTTTTTTTTCTTCATTCATCAGTATTTAAGAATAAAAATGACTCTCTGTCATCAACTGCCCCCAAATGTGTTTTGATATCCGACGGGGCATTTATTTGAGTTCTTGTGAGAATTTCACCCCGGCATGCTCCGCGCCGATCACGAGCCCCCGCCTCCCTCCTCCTCCACTCAGTGCTCGCGCAGTGCTCCTCGCGCCACGCTAAACGGCTGCACCTCCTTCTCCTCTGACCCGCAGCATCAGACACACAGGTCATGACGGTGTTTGTCCCCTGATGTTGTTTGGTGATAAATTAACCACGTCGACATTAGCGCTGCTAAAAACATGACATCACAACTGGTCCGAAGAAAATAAACAAAAAACTCATGAAATCCGTGGTTTCACAGCCTTGTCCAGCTGTTTACTGACGTCATGTGAACAGAGAGAGGGAGAGATATCCAGGCAGGCATCTTATCTGTGTTGTATAAATGCTATTGAGACAATTTCGAAAGTATGTTGAACTTATTAATTCATTTGATAAATGTCACAAGAATTCACAGCTAGAAAATTGCAGTTAAACTATGATTGCTATCCTTGTACCACATTGTTTTATGTGGTATGTTTCTCTTTGTTTTGTCTGTTGCAGTTTTACAAAGATCAATCTTGTATGAGCATTGCAGAGGGTGAAAAGAGTAAACGCAAGAAAAACTAGAACGGGCACTCGGTAGAGCGCATACCTACGCCGCAGCCACTTTTTTGGTACTTGGCATGAGAGTGTGGGGAGCTTGATGTAATGTGAACATTTTGGCATTAGTTGCATGCCAATTGGATACAAATTGACCGCGCTATGGAAAAAAGAAGATTTTGACCTTTTCATGACCTTGACCTTTGACCCGATCGATCCCAAAATCTAATCAAATGGTCCCCGGATAATAACCAATCATCCCACCAAATTTCATGCGATTCGGTTTAATACTTTTTGAGTTATGCGAATAACACAAACACACACACACACACACACAAATACAAATAAATACACAGCGATCAAAACATAACCTTCCGCATTTTCAATGCGAAGGTAAACAACACTTGTAAGAACTACTTACTAACCCAGAGTGAGGTCATGCCGGGAAATATCAGACTGAGGCTTTTTAACGCTTTTACAGAGGTTTGATATTTCCCGGCATGACCGAGCGGTCGAGGTTAGTAAGTTGTTTATTATTTGGCATTTTTCGCTCCTATCATTTTGTAAATAAAAACTAATTGTAATTGTTAAAAGAAAACAATTTCATTTTGTTTAGCTCTCATGTCTTCTCACGACAAAATGTGTTTCAATTACTTGCTAACCTCTAGTTACAGCGATCAATATAAAAATCATTTTGCCGATGGGTGCCCTTTTTTTTGGTTTGAGCACCTGCCCCCCAAAATGTCTGTGCACGTGCCTGCCTGTTGAGTCCAGAAGGCGATAATGGTGCTGATGGACAACGGCTGCGCGCTCTGCACCGCACAATGGAGGCGTGTGTGTGTGTGTGTGTGTGTGTGTGTGTGTGTGTGTGTGTGTGTGTGTGTGTGTGTGTGTGTGTGTGTGTGTGTGTGTGTGTGTGTGTGTGTGTGTGTGTGTGTGTGTGTGTGTGTGTGTGTGTGTGTGTGTGTGTGTGTGTGTGTGTGTGTGTCCATTTATCAAGTATCACTATCGAGGAGCACGTGGTCATTCCAGTTAATATTGACTCAGCAGGTCTGCCCTCTAGTGGCGGAACTCGAGAGTTGCCAACTACTTTACTGAGGGGAGGTGTTAGACTAGATCAGTGGTCCCCCCCCTGACCCCGGTGCAAAGCATTCTGGGTAGAAAAAAGATGCAATACGCAGCATTTTGCATATATGCAATTCAGTTTATGAACTTACACTTGAATATTTATTAAATAACTCTTTTCAAAAGGCTTTTTATTTTATTTTATGGATGCTCATTTATAATATATTTAAAACTAAACTCACACCCCCCTAGAGGGCCTTCACGTACCCCCAGAAGTAGACGTACCCCCTAGAGGGCTTTCCCGTACCCCCAGAGGTACAGGTACCCCCCTTGGACTAGATCAGGGCTATTCAACTTCAGTCGCAAGTGGGCCGAATAAGAAAATCACGGGGGGTGTGAGGGCCGCACAGAATATTGATAAAATAATGGCTAAAAATGAAAAACAGTAATGTATATTTCCACAGGTAAACAGTCACACACGAAAATGCGTCGGTATTGAGTGGCAAAAGTGTTGCGAACAAGCATCACTATAAACATGTTTCAAAGTGTAAATATCCGCTCAAGGTAACCAGTTGTTTCAGATCCCTTCAACCAAACTGTTCCCATGAAAACATAAGAAATGTGACTTAATGGATCAATATAATAATTACTTGAGCTGAAACTAATATCTGGTGGCGCAGCGCACAGACTGCGGGTCTTTGAGTGCAGACTCCTTTTGCGTGAACGGGATCGAAACCAGGTCGGGCGATCTTTTTATTTTTATTTTTTCGAAAATGTATTTCTTCATCCGTGGCTGTGATGCGCTGCTCACTTATACAATCGTAATCGCCGAAATGGATATGAACGGTGGCTTAAAGATCTCCAGCAATATGTTTGTGAATGTGTGACGAATCTGGTGAGCGAGACAGAGCCCCGCTGCAGATGTGAAGAGAACAGAACGCACGCGTAGGGAAACCAGTAGGTTTGAAAACCAGTAGGGGTGTAGCACCGGCAACCAACACGGGTGCGTAACATAAAGATGTAACCATACAGGTTTGCTTGAGGCAACAGTGAAACTCAATGGCTCTGGGTTAGATGTCTCAATGTATAAAAGAGGCGTGTCCGTCAGTTTTATTTTTTCTTACCAAGCTATACTGATTTGCAGGCAGTCTTGCGGGCCAGAGTTAAACTCAAACGGGCCGCATCCGGCCCGCGGGCCGCTAGTTGAATAGGCCTGGACTAGATCATGTAAACCTTTCAAAGAAACACACATACATGTAGCATAAATCACGTTGTAAAGTGTCTTTTCTAACACGGAAGCGGTTCAAGGTGATTTCAAATGAAGCAAAGAAACCATTAGAAGGACGTTTTAAGAACACAGCGGGGGGTCATCTCTGGGTTAAAGCTCCTTGAGACCGAGGTCTCGTCTCTAGAGACGCCGCGAGGCTCTGGAGTATTGACGTCCACGTCTCGTCTTCACAGGAACGCCAAAAAGGAGTCTGACCTGGAGGCGGCCGTGCTGAGGGTGAGGGACCTGGAGGCCCGGCTGAACTCCAAGGACGCCGCCCTCTCCACCGCCATGGGGGAGAAGAGGACCCTGGAGGCCGAGATGAAGGACCTGAAGGCCCAGCTGGCCGAGGTAGAGATCCATCCATGACTCGTTCAGACATACACACATGTCTTTATGCTGCTGTGCTCATACCAGGATGAGTTGAGCGTTTTGAGGACGTCTTCCCTCTAAACTAAAAGCTCAAGTGACGTGTGTCAAGTTAGCCGGCGTCCGTCGTGAAGCTGCTGGACGCTTCATGTGACGTGAACCCTCCAGGCAGGAGGTTCACGGAGGAGGTGGTCCTCTGCGGTTTGTTTTATCAATGGAGTTTACTTCAGGACCGACGGAGACGCAGTTGTGGCCCGGCTCCACCTACTGGCCACACTCGGGATTACACCTCGAGCTGGGTTTGAGTTCTCCCACTCAAGAACATTCCTCTCTCCTCCCCAGTTGGAAGGCAGCTTAGCCGACGCCAAGAGGAAGGTGCAGGACGAGATGCTGAGGAGGGTGGACACGGAGAACCGCCTGCAGACCCTGAAGGAGGAGCTGGAGTTCCAGAAGAACATCGCCAACCAGGTTCTCCACCTCAACCTTTCTATTTTCAAGACATTTGATTCTCTTCCAACATCCTGCTTGTTTGTTTTGTTGCATTTCCTCTCCGGAGATGTCTCTTCTTGTCGCCTCCTACCTCTCCTTCAATGTGCCAACCAAAAACTGGCAACAGAATCACACATTTAAACGTAATAATTCGGAGTTTCTTCAAGGGAGTTGACTTTGTCTAGTCTTAATAAAGAGTTGAGTCAGATCAGCTTCTAATCAACCCAAGTAGTTGGATTAGTCGCGAGAATCCAAGCAACTAAAAGTACGTGTCCTCGAGGCTGACGTATCCTTCACCCCGTGTCTCAGGAGCAGCTCGAGACGCGGCGCCGCTACGACTGTCACGTGGAGTCGGTCAGCGGGCCGCGGCAGGACTTCGAGAGCAAGCTGGCCGACGCCTTGGCCGAGATCAGAGCCCAGCAGGAGGAGCAGGTCCACCTCTACAAGGAGGAGATGGAGAAGACCTACAACGCTAAGGTGCGTCTGGACGCAGCTCTGTGGCCACCTAGAGGCCAAGGAGAGGCGATGCAGTTCTCTTGTCGTCGTTCAGCTTTGTTTGTGGAGATGTTTTTGCATTAGCAAATGGATTTAATGAGCATCTACAGCTCAGTGATGCATACTGATGGGCTAGCTGTTGACTGTTATCTTCACACAGGAGATCAATTTATTTAACAATCGGTTGTTTTTTTGTCATTGGAAACTTCTTTAGACCTCTTTGGAAAATCAATGTTGGGAACTATTTCTAAACGGATTGGTTACATTATTTATATATATAATAATATATTTATATATATATTTATATATATATATATATTCGTATTTATATATATATATTGTTATATATATTATATTTATATATTATATGTATATATATTTATTTATATATATATATTGTTATATATATGTATTCATATATTTATATATATATATAATATTTATATATATATTTATTTATGTATGAGGATTACATAATTTGTTTTTAAGCCGTGGCTGAAAGCTCGTCTTCTTTGTCCTCCAGCTGGACAACGCTCGCCACTCGGCCGACATGAACAGCCACTTGGTGGGAGCGACTCACGAAGAGCTGCAGCAGACCCGCACGCGGATGGAGAGCATGTCAAGCCAGCTCAGCCAGCTGCAGAGACAGGTACACACACACACACACACACACACATATGATCTGGTCTTGCCTGACTTCACCTCTTGTGATTGCGTGTTCTCTTCAACCAGCTGGCCAGCAGTGAGTCCAAGCTGCGGGAGCTGGAGGAGTCTCTGTCGAGGGAGCGCGACGTGATGCGGCGGCGGCTGGAGGTCAAAGAGCGGGAGATGGCCGAGATGAGAGCCGAGCTGCAGCTGAAGCTGGACGAGTTCCAGGAGCTGCTGGACATCAAACTGGCCCTGGACCTGGAGATCAGCGCCTACAGGAAGCTGCTGGAGGGCGAGGAGGAGAGGTGAGGCGGACGCTTTGATGAAACACGGCGGTCCACCGGCGGTCACGGGAAGAGGTGAACCTTCATGTGCTCCTCCTCAGGCTGAGGCTGTCCCCCCGGGTGTCGTCCGGCACCAAGGTCACGGTGACCAGGACCACCGGGTCGGGCCACGGCAACACCTGCCGCGGCGTCCACTCCTCCGGCTCGGGCCAAAGCCGGGTGATCCAATCCGCCACCACTACCACCACTACCGCCGCCGTGCCGGTGGAGGCCGAAGCCTGCTCCACCAGCCGCAACTCCTTTGGCGTGGTCGCCGCCAAGAAGCGCCGTCTCCACGACGACGACAACGAAACCTCCAGCGTGGCGGGGGGCGGCGCCGGGGTCCACTTCAGCATTAGCCAGAAGGCGTCGGCCAGCGGGCGCATCACGGTGGACGAGGTGGACGAGGGGAAGTACATCCGCCTCAGCAACATGGCGGACAAGGTGAGCGGCGTTCCTACGGTCATGGAAACCTGGGAAGTCCTGGAACTTTAAAATGTGTTTTTTACAGGCCTGGAAAAAGTCCTTGAAAAAAATTCTACCCCAAAAGTTTTGGAAAATTCATGGAAATTTGTGATAATCATGTGTTTTCATTTACAGTTTGATTAACAGAATAAACATTTGTACAAATATTTATTCTTTTAATCAAACTATTGTCTCATTCATTCGTGTTATTTAAGATATATTAATTACTCGTGTATACACGGAGATTTCACAAAATGTTTGGTCATGGAAAATAATTTAAAATTAATTTACAAAGTCCTTGAAGTCCTTGGTCACCGTGTGTGAACTCTGGCTCAGTGAGTCATCAGGAGGTTTTTCAAACCCTTTGAACCTGTTGAAGGTGAATTCACCCTCAAGTTTTTAGACTTTTAAGAAAAATGTTGGAAGTAAACGAAGCTTGTTGTTTTTAAATGTTTCTCCCATCCTCTCTCTCTCTCTCTCTCTCGCTCTCTCTCTCTCACAGGACCAATCTCTGGGCAACTGGCAGCTGAAGAGGCAGGTGGGCGACGGCTCGCCCATCGTCTTCAAGTTCCCCCACAAGTTCAGTGTGAAGGCCGGAGGAACCGTCACGGTGAGTTAGACACACACACACACACACACATAGACTCATACACACAGATTCATACACACACAGGATCCATTGTGTTTAGGGGACAGACAAATACAAATAAAGGGAAAACATGAATATTTTTACCCTTTTTTTCTATATGTCATGAGCATACAAATTATTTAAAAAGGTCACAGTCTCCTGATGACTCTCTTGACCTTTGACCTTTGCAGATCTGGGCTGCCTCCGGCGGTGGAACCCACAACCCTCCCACTGACCTGGTGTGGAAGAACCAGAGCTCCTGGGGAACCGGCGACGTCGTGCGGACCACCCTCATCAGCGCCAGCGGAGAGGTCCGCTGTCATTCACTCAGATTTCTGTTTCTTCTTTTTAATAACTTTCATAACTTTCATAACTGTCGTCACTTTGTTAACTCTCAGGAAATGGCCACGAGGAAAGTGTCCCGCACCCTGTTTCTTGAGGACGAAGAGGAAGACGAGGACATGGTAAGTACCTCCTCCTGCTGAGGCAGTGGTTCTCAAACTGTGCGGCGCTGCCCTCTAGTGGGGCGCCGAGGTATTACAGGTGGGGCGCAGGGGGAAATGATTATTAAAATGAATTTCAAGACTTATTGAGAACTTCACAAAGTTAAGGCCTGTTGTGTGTGTGTTGAGCACCCTGTTTTGTGTGTGTGTGTGCGTGTGTGTGTGTGTGTGTTGAGCCCTGTGTTGTGTGTGGCGCCCCCTGCAGGAGGCTCATGAGTATAACCTCCGGAGCCGTACTGACCGGGCCGGTGCCGGTGGCGGTCTCCCCGACGGCTTGGTGGGCCAGTCCTCCCTCATAGGGACCAACGAGCCCAGAAAGGTTCGCAGCACGTTTCTATATTTTACGAACGGAATTAAGTTTTTAATAGTTTGTGAAATTAACACCGATAAACTCAAAGTTAAGAAATCATTATAAATACATTTCATGTCAACTTAACCCCGTTAAAGAAAGTCTGGCTCTTCAGTTGACCCGATATCAAATGCAGGCAATGCCCACTTCCCCCTTTACTTCCTCCCTCTTTACTTCCCTCTTTACTTCGTCCCTCTTTACTTCCTCCCTCTTTACTTCCTCCCTCTTTACTTCCCTCTTTACTTCCTCCCTCTTTACTTCGTCCCTCTTTACTTCCCTCTTTACTTCCTCCCTCTTTACTTCCCTCTTCACTTCCTCCCCCTTTACTTCCTCCCTCTTCATGTCCCCCTGTAACGCTGCAGTGTGTCACTTCCTCCACCAGGGCCGAGCCAAGAAGCATGACTGCTCCATCATGTGAACACCTGAACAACACCTGAACAACACCTGAACAACACCTGAACAACACCTGAACAACACCTGAACAACACCTGAACAACACCTGAACAACACCTGAACAACACCTGAACAACACCTGAACATCACCTGAACATCACCTGAACATCACCTGCTGCAGCGGAGGGCCATCATGTCTGAGTTTTATTTTTATGTTTCTGATATATTTAGTTTATTATTCACTTTAATCTGCAGGTTAACTTTATATTGAGGTTTACTGGGTAAAGGGCACAGGATTTAAAAAAATATATATATATTCAAATTATGTTAATGCATTTGTGCTGTGCTAATGCTTGTCCACTCTTTCTCTCACACACACACACACACACACACACACACACACAAACACACACACACTAGGCTCCATTGACCAGAGGTTTCGTAGTTTGTTAATCATGTTTATCGTCCATCAAATTGATAAAATCTTAATTTCAGATGTTGTTGTTTACAATCTAAATATCCTTGTTTGTTTTTTGACAGTATTTTGCTTTTTGCTGCAGGGAAAATGCATAAAATGTAGTTTTTGTTTTGATAAACCAAAGTACTTTAAGCTCAGGGTGTTCACGATATATATATACATCCATATATATTTTTTATATATTTATTTATACAATATATATATATATTGTATATATATATATATATATATTTATATAGATATGTATATATTATATATTTACATATTTATATATAATATATATATTATATAAATAATATAAATATACATATTTATATATAATATATATATACGTTTATATATATATAAATATATATATGTATGCATTTATATATAAATATATATATTTATATATATATATAATAAATATATATATATTTGTTTCACCTTTTAGTTTTAGACGACCATGTCAGAGACCATTTCTTTATGTAGTTTTAGATCATACTTTTGGACAGAGAAAATAATTATTTGAGAAATATATTTTGTGTATATATACACTTTACTTTGTGGCTTCGTGCTTCCATTGACGGCCTCACCAAATACGCACAGCAGGTAGATTTGTACTGGCAGCTCGAGTCATTTATAAAAGAAAAGTATTTACACTAAATACGTGGTAGTTTTTGATATTGTTTGTTTTTGTACTTTATAAGATGGTATTTGTGCCACATTAGATTATTTGTGCCTTAAATCTGACCCCCACGTGCCTTTAAGAAGTCTAACAGTTGTTAGTTAAAGAAATGACCAGCTCCAAAGATGTAGTATTCATCTCATATGAGAACGTAAATTTGAGTGATGTACTTTGTGTGATGGTGAAGTATAAAAGAAGTTAACTGAAAACTCTAAAGGGATCATAAAGGGGAGGGTCCGGGTTCATCAGAGATTATAAAGCAGAAAGAAGCTCCTTCTGCTTTTAGAGTTTTGTTTAACATTTTAACGAGATGACGAAGAACCAAAATCAGATTTCTATTAACGGTGTGAGTATACGACCTTTCGTGAGAGTGTGGACCCTGAAACCCGTAAAACCTCTTAAATCTGGATGTGAGGCCTCAAGACTCTTTTTGAAGGACTTGAGGTTAAAAAATAATAATAATGTAGAGGCATTTCCTGTTGTGAGCCTTAAACGCCAAAGATGTAATGAGCTTGAAGTGTGTTTGTCATAATGATGTTAACGATATGAAAAAGCCATTAAGTCGATTTATGCTTCTTTTGCTTTTCTAAAATAATCCTTCAATGAGTAAAAAATATTCTTTTTTTCCCCAGTGACGCCTCCTGTGATTATTATTTATTCCTCATCGTCATTCAACACCACGGATAAAAAGTGCAGCCATTTTTATTTACATTATACACACACACATACACACACACACACGTTCCCCATGATTACATTCACAAATACATGTTCATACATGAAAGCCAACTAGCCAAAGCTGTAGCATTAAAAGCACAATGTACATAGTTACCGGTACACGGGGGTTTCGATTATCTACTTGACTGAACAATTTAAAAAATGTAAAAACAAAATACATTTAGAAAATGTCAAACATGACTTTGGTGAACCCAAAACAATGTAAAATGATTTAAGTCGAGGAAGTTAAATGTCCCTTTAATTTTTTATTTGGGGTGAACCGGCCCTTTAAATGCCAAACGGACGTATTTATACACTGACAATCATAACGCTGCTTTGGTACATTTGATGGTTTAATATTCACAACTTAGTGAATATCTATTGGTGTTGTTGGTCACAAACCCCTTAAACATCTGTGAAATAAGGCTGTTAAACATAACTAAAGATAATATATTCATTTCTATATTTACAAAGTGTTCATATGGCAGTGGGCCACATGGACTATTAAAGATGTTCATCGTTGGTCACTGTGGTTTCTCCAAGAACTAAACATCACTCAAGACTGAATATCAGAAAAATATAACTTCTTTTGTTCATAATGTCTCAGAGTAAATAAAGACTGGCAGGATTTTTGCTGTAGAAAACAAACAAAACTTTTGTATCTAGTTCCTTTTTTTTTTTAAGTTGAAAAAGTTTGTTTTCAAACTTAAAAAATTATTCTGAAGCTGCCTGATAAAAAAAAATTAAACAATTTTTAAATGTAAAATACCCTACATAAAAAGAAATTGACAAAATGAGCCCTTTGAACACACACACACCAGCTGATCAGTTGTAGGCAAAATGTTTGGCAAACTTCATTTGCAGCATGTTCAGCTCCTGAGGTGCTGCTTTTAAGCGTGTAGTCTTCTGGCGTCTTATTTTTCCCACGGGACTTGAATGCAGCGGGCCCCCCCCGCTGGCTCCCCAGTCTGGATGGCAAGTCTGTCGCGGTGAAGCAAGTACCACTTTCGCCCACACGGGGGCAGTGTTGCGTAGCTCCTCAGTGGACGGTCAGACAAGAGCCTGAAAGGACTGCACGGGCCTGACGTCATCCCCAAAGTATGGACGACGGAGGAGGAGGAGGTTGGGGGCTGTGACGTCACTGGGGGGCTCTCCTGGGGGAGGGGGGGCGGCGGACGGGCGGCAGGTCGTAGTGCCCCGGGATGTGGCTGTTCACGGGGAGGTCGTAGTGGCTCTGGGGGTCCTCGTACGGAGCGTGGCCGAGGGAGCTCTGACGCTCTGGGGGGGGACACACACGGGATGTTAACCTCTTAATACATTTATTTAAAAATATAAAATACCTGCTGATCGTCTCTAGTTGACTTTTTGGTTTTAGTCTGAGCAAAAATGTAGATATAAGATTTAATTTAAAAAAGGCCCTCCAGCAGAACACTAAAAAACAAGTGTGAACCAACATGTTTAAAAGGAGGTGGGGGTGGGGGGGGGGGTCGCTCACCTCTGCGCAAGGCGGCCATGTTGAATGGCGGCGGGCTGATCTCGGTGTAGGCTCGCTCTCTGGGCGACGCGGCGCACTTCATCTCCATGTAGCTGCACTCCTGGAGGCCGAAGGGGAAACCCGGCACGTCTTTGATGGTCGCGTACGGATTCTCGCTGTTCAGGGAGCTGCTGCTCGCCGCCGCCGCCGCCGCCATCGCCGCCATCGCCGCGCCCTTCAGCTCTGCCGCCGCACGGGGAGAAAAGACACGTGACCGCCGGGTACCATGTAACGTTTAATGTCGCATCCTCTTGCTGACGTACACTACCGTTCAAAAGGTTTTTTATCAATAAAGATAACATTAAATGAATCATAAATCCTCTCTCTACATAGTTAATGTGTAGATGAGTATTCTCTGGTGTTCATGAAGTCTCTACAGAGGTGTGTAGAGGCCCATCTCCAGTGTTCTAGTGGTACATTGTGTTATTGCCTTAGAAGACTAGCGGAGGGGTAGAAAACCCTTGAAAACCCTTTTTATGTGAGCGCAGCTGAAAACAGTTATGCTGGTGAGAGAAGCTATAAAACTGGCCTTCCTTTGAGCCACAAGAAGAACAACATTAATATTTACAATAAAAATCATTATTTATAACCTCGTCAATGTCTTGACTAGATTTTATATTCATGTTGAAATTTTATTGATAAATAAAAGTTTGAGTTTTCATGGAAAACACCACATTGTCTGGCTGTGTATGTACTCGTGTATGTTTTGGTTTCCCTGCAGATACCGGAAGAGCAAAAAAAAGGTTGAAAATAGAGAGATGGACTTTACCTTTGTTGTAATATTTTCCCAGACTGGCGCTGTAGCTCCGGTCGATTCCAAAAGCTCCTGTAAGCAATAAAAAAGACAAATCTGTCATCTTCGTGTTTTTCATTTATGGCGAATAATCAAAAGGCAGATCACTGGCTCGGTTTGAATCCTGCTGAATGGATACCGGGCGATGCCCCCGCAGCTTCTCATGAGGTGCTCATTGTGTTGTTGTCTCACGTCAACGAGCTTTGTTGACTCTGGTGATTTCTGTCCAAGAGGAGCCGCTGCCCGTCTCTGGTGGCTCAGGCGGCCTTCATCAACAACAAGCGGCGTCACATTGATTGGTGACATTTACTCTTTATGCAGGTTTAGGGTTCGGGTCCTGCACTCTGCAGGCATGAGCACAGACACCAGGACCCGGGCTCTGGAGGAACCAGGACCCACTCTCACCCCCACACATGCACTCTGCAGGCGCTGCATCAGGGTCTCCTCTAAATGAGGATGGTCCTGAGTGAGAGTCGGTAGGAATCAGTGAGAGTCATTAAGAGTCAGGGAGAGTCATTAAGAGTCAGTGAGAGTCAATGAGTCAATGAGAGTCAGTAAGAGTCAGTGAGAGTCATTACGAGTCATTACGAGTCAGTGAGAGTCAATACGAGTCATAAGTCAGTGAGAGTCAGTGAGAGTCATTAAGAGTCAGTGAGAGTCATTACGAGTCAATGAGAGTCATTACGAGTCAGTGAGAGTCATTAAGAGTCAGTGAGTCAATGAGAGTCATTAAGAGTCATTAAGAGTCAATGAGAGTCATTACAAGTCAGTGAGAGTCATTAAGAGTCAGTGAGAGTCATTAAGAGTCAGTGAGTCAATGAGAGTCATTACAAGTCAGTGAGAGTCATTAAGAGTCAGTGAGAGTCATTAAGAGTCAGTGAGAGTCATTAAGAGTCATTACGAGTCAGTGAGTCAATGAGTCATTATGAGTCAGTGCGAGTCATTAAGAGTCATTACGAGTCAGTGAGTCAATGAGTCATTACGAGTCAGTGCGAGTCATTAAGAGTCAGTGCGAAGCAATGAGAGTCATTAAGAGTCATTGCGAGTCAGTGCGAGTCCCCCCAGACGTACCTGAGTCTTTGCGAGGCTCGTGGTGCTTCCAGTCTGCAGGTAGCGTGGCGTTGCTCTCGACCCCGAACAGGCCCCGCCTCTCCCTCTCCATGTTCTTCACGCTGCAGAACAGCTGGTTGTTGGTGTTCTGGAGGCGGAGCGAGGGAGCAGTCCACCAATCAGAAACCAAACAACAGCTTGTTGCCGGGATGCGTTACACACAAACTGCCTAAAGTAGGAGGTGACGTAACAGCCGGGGGGGGCGTTCACCTTGATGGTGCGGTCGTGGTTGTTGGGCAGGTGGGGCAGCGGCGGCCTGTTCTGGCTCAGGGTGTGGTAGCTGGGGTTGGAGTAGTAGTGGTGGTAGCTGTGAGGAACATCTGGAAGCCCAAACCAAGTTGCTACCGTTAGCACTTTTAGCACTATTACCACCGTTAGCACTGTTGCTACCGTTAGCACTCTGAGCACTTTTAGCACTGTTAGCCGCGTGGAGGCAATCCCCCAAATCATAAGATAGTTTTTTCAGTAGAATTTGAAAGACAGCACTTTTAGTATTTGAGTATTTTAACATTGTCGTGAGTAGTACCCCCCACACACACACACACACACAGCATGTGGTCGTACCTGGCACGGCGTACTCGGAGTTGACCGTGCGGCTGGTGGAGAAGGACACGGTCGGCGTGTTGCTCTGCTTGTCCTTCTGCCGGCGGCGGTACAGCAGCAGCAGCGCCAGCAGGAGGACCACCAGCATCACGAGCACCACGATGCCGCCGATGGCGCCCCACGACTCGCGCTCGCCGGGAGGAAGCGGCACCATGACGCTGCCCGACTTCACCGACAAGTCTGGAAAAACAGGAGGAGCGGAAAAGAGAAATAACGCAGGCGTCAAAGCTACGACGGGGGACTTTCATTGAGGTTGACTTTGGCGATCCCTGTGGACGAAGGTGGTAGTGCTTCTGAAAACCTTTACATTATACTAGCGTACACTAGCGTTCAAATGTTTGGGGTCACTTAGAAATGTCCTTATTATTTAAAGTAAAGCACTGTTTCTTTCAATGAAGATAACATTAAATGAATCATAAATACTCTCTCTTCATAGTTAATGTGTAGATGACTATTCTCTGGTGTGTAATGAAGTCTCTACAGAGGTGTGTAGAGGCCCATCTCCAGTGTTCTAGTGGGACATTGTGTTATCGCCTTAGAAGACTAGCAGAGGGGTAGAAAACCCTTTATGTGAGCGCAGCTGAAAACAGTTATGCTGGTGAGAGAAGCTATAAAACTGGCCTTCCTTTAAGCCACATGAAGAACAACATTAATATTTACTATAAAAATCATTATTCATAACCTCCTCAATGTCTTGACTAGATTTTATATTCATGTTGAAATTAATTTGATAAATAAAAGTGTGAGTTTACATGGAAAACACCAAATTGTCCGGGTGACCCCAAACCTTTGACGTGTAGTGTGTGTCGTGGTGGAGAAGGAGTGTGTGGTTGGAGTGTCCTTCGTGGTGATGACCTACATGAATGTGTGTGTGAATGTTGACACACATGTACACATGGATCCACACCTTGTGTGCAGTAGTCTTCCTCCCCCCCACACACACAGTCTCCAGTGTGCCGGTCACAGAGGAGGTTCAGTGGGCAGGAGCAGGTCTGAGTGCAGAACGGACCAAAATGCCCCGGACTACAGGCTGGAAGGCATCACATGTAAAACAAATATATCTTTATTCATTAGTCAATCAACGGAACATTAATCTACTGCAATCCTAATAATCAAATCGTTTCAGCCATTTGTCAAGCTGAATCAGTCTGATGTCACCTTCTCCGACGTTAGGATTATAAACTATTGGATAATAAAACTGAATGCCTTTGAAAGCTATTTAAATAAATCTACTGTGTGGAAAATAAAACCTTAAGTTTAGTTTCAGCCCCTGTAGACCAATGGGCGTCCAGGACTTTAAACGACATTTACATGAGAAATCTGTGTATACATAAGTATATAACCTTAAAGAACACAAATTAATGAGACACAATAGTTTGATTCAAAGAATAAATATGTATATAAATGTTTAGTCTTTTGATCAAACTACGTAAATTAATATATGAATATAACAAATTTTCATAAATTTTCCAAAACTTTTGGGATTAAATTTTTTTCCCCAGGACTTTTCCAGGCCTGGAAATAAAAATAATAAAATCCAGGACTATTCCAGGTTTTCCATGACCATACGAACCCTTTCACAATTCCTATTTTTTAAACAAACTACAATAATCCTAAAACAAACAGTAAGCAACCTTAAATGACAAATAAATTCAATTAATAGTTCAATTAAAAGAATAAACATTTATCTAAAAATGTTTATAAGACTCTGAGGTGCGTTCACTTGCAACATGAAAAAAAACCATATGAATATAACACATTTCCAGGACGTTTCCTAAACTTTTTGGATGATTTTTTTTTCACGGACTCTTTCCAGGCCTGGAAAAAAACCATTAGAAAATTCCAGGACTTTTCCAGGTTTTCCATGCTGTCTGCTGAACTCACGGATGGAGCAGTCGGTCGCCGTCCAGCCGGCCGCACACTCGCAGTGGCCGTCCCGGTGGTCGCAGGTGGCGTTGTTGGCACAGTGGACGCACACCTGAGTGCATCGCTTGCCGAAGTGGCCTAGTGGACACACTGGGAAGCGCACCACGTGGAGAGAGGAGCCATCGGTTATACGCTGTTAGAGATGTTACTCAGAATTCTCACTACTACTTGTTTTGTGCACCCTTTGGAAAGATTAAATATTGTAAAACATTATGTAATTTTATGTTTGTTTTATGATGTCTGACTCTCGAGACTACGGATGAAAAGTAAAGAAGAAGAGGATGAATAGGAGGAGGAAGAAGAAGGAGGAAAAGAGGAGGTAGAAGAAGAAGAAGAAGAAGAAGAACTACAGATGAATAAAAACCTCTTGGCAAATAACTCTGGAACATTTACGGAAATGTTTGTAATAATGTGCACTGTCCCTTTAAGGATGTGCACTGTCCCTTTAATGATGTGCACTGTCCCTTTAATGATGTGCACTGCCTCTTTAACGATGTGCACTGTCCCTTTAAGGCTGTGCACTGTCCCTTTAATGATGTGCACTGCCTCTTTAAGTATGTGCACTGTCCCTTTAAGGCTGTGCACTGTCCCTTTAAGGATGTGCACTGCCTCTTTAAGGATGTACACTGTCCCTTTAAGGCTGTGCACTGTCCCTTTAAGGCTGTGCACTGTCCCTTTAAGGCTGTGCCTTGTCCCTTTAAGGATGTGCACTGCCTCTTTAAGGATGTGCACTGTCCCCTTAAGGCTGTGCACTGTCCCTTTAAGGCTGTGCACTGCCTCTTTAAGGATGTGCACTGTCCGTTCAAGGCTGTGCACTGTCCCTTTAAGGATGTGCATGCTCACCTTGATCACAGTTGGGTCCGGTCTGTCCAGGGAGGCAGTCGCACTCCCCCGTCACGTGGTGGCAGTGGTACGACTGGCTGCAGGACGGGCACGACAGGCCGCACCGGTCCCCGTACGTACCCGCACTGCATTCTGGGAGACAAACAGATGATGGGAGAGGGTGAGCGGCTGTAGACGACGTCAAGTCCAGCGCGTACCTGTGGTTTCCCTTGCCGCCACTCACTGTTCTGGCAGGCGGCCCCCCAGAAGCCCGCGAGGCACACGCACGCTCCGGTTTCCTTCAGGCACGTGTCGCTGTTGGGGCAATGCGTGGAGCAGCTGTGGTTACAGTGGCGCCCCCAGTGGCCGTCTGAGCACGGCGCGCTGCAGCGGGGGCCTGGAGCAACAACACGGGGTATTAGTATTTAGTTACTCTAGGGATCCTCCTCCGGTGCTCTCCTGAAGGGTTCTTCACATGTTCACCCTGAGAGGTCAAAGGTCAAGGATGTCGTATGTGTACAGATTGATATTGGGCTATACAAAATAAACTGAATTTAATTGAATCATCACCATCATCATCGCACTGGCCCTTTAAGTAAACATATACACCACACACTGGCCCTTTAAGTAAACATAAATACCACACACTGGCCCTTTAAGTAAAAATAAATACCACACACTGGCCCTTTAAGTAAACATAAACACCACACACTGGCCCTTTAAATATACATAAACACCACACACTGGCCCTTTAAGTAAACATAAACACCACACACTGGCCCTTTAAATATACATAAACACCACACACTGGCCCTTTAAGTAAACATGAACACCACACACTGGCCCTTTAAGTAAACATGAACACCACACACTGGCCCTTTAAGTAAACATGAACACCACACACTGGCCCTTTAAGTAAACATGAACACCACACACTGGCCCTTTCAGTCAACATAAACACCACACACTGGCCCTTTCAGTCAACATAAACACCAAACACTGGCCCTTTAAGTAAACATAAACACCACACACTGGCCCTTTAAGTAAACATGAACACCACACACTGGCCCTTTAAGTAAACATGAACACCACACACTAAACATAAACACCACACACTGGCCCTTTAAATATATATAAACACCACACACTGGCCCTTTAAGTAAAAATAAATACCACAAACTGGCCCTTTAAGTAAACATAAACACCACACACTGGCCCTTTAAATATACATAAACACCACACACTGGCCCTTTAAGTAAACATAAACACCACACACTGGCCCTTTAAATATACATAAACACCACACACTGGCCCTTTAAGTAAACATGAACACCACACACTGGCCCTTTAAGTAAACATGAACACCACACACTGGCCCTTTAAGTAAACATGAACACCACACACTGGCCCTTTAAGTAAACATAAAGACCACACACTGGCCCTTTAAGTAAACATAAACACCACACACTGGCCCTTTAAGTAAACATAAACACCACACACTGGCCCTTTAAATATATATAAACACCACACACTGGCCCTTTAAGTAAATAATGATGATGATGATGTTGATGGTGATGATGATGAGTGAAAGCCTTTGGTGCAGCGTATAAAAAAGTACATGTTTGTATTCAATTTGAGGCCATTTTGAAGTCCTTTAACTGGAGGCCGAGTGGCTCAGTTAGTTCTGTTGGTACCGGCGCCAAGGTGGACGCCATCACTTACCCCACCAGCCCGGCAGACAGCGGCACTCCCCGGCAGTCGCCTGGCAGCCGTCGGCGTGGACGCAGTCGCACCTCTTCAGGCAGCCCGGCCCAAACGAGCCCGTCTGCACACGAGAGGAACAAATAATCGTCAGAGGGGGAATCTCTCCAACAGCCTACAAACGCTGCAAACAGGCAACGTCTCGTATCCGGAGGTTTACCGGGCACGGCTGGTCGCACAGCGCCCCCTGCCAGCCGGCGGTGCAGGCGCAGGATCCATCTGCAGGATCACATTTGGCCTCGTTGGCGCAGCGGCAGGTGGCGTTGCAGCCCGGGCCCCAGGCGCCCTGGGAGCAGGGGGCGGAGCAGTCCGGCCCACGCCAGCCTGCAGACACGAGGGACCGTCAGCCATGTTTGATTGTGACCCGGTCATGCATCGGTCCTCGGTCCGTGGACAGGTCAGTCGTTTCCCTCTCTCCTCCGTCTGTGTGCGTTTCTTTTACCCTCTTTGCAGAAACACGTGCCGTCGATCGGCGAGCAGTCGACGGCGTTCTTGCAGGAGCACCCCAGGGAGCAGTTCTTTCCGTAGGCGCCACTTTTACAGAGACTCTCACAGTGAAGCCCCTGTAATAAAAAAAACAATAATAATCCATTTTAATGATGAACCTAGAGGCCATTTAACCGGTGATACACAGAGAAAACACAAATGATTCATTCACTGACTCCTATAACCAAATCAGGCTAAGCTCCGCCCCTCACCGTGTAGCCGGGGGCGCAGCGGCATCGCCCCGTGGCGCTGTTGCACACGCCTCCGTTCACACACAGGCACGGCTCCAGGCAGCCGTGGCCGTAGAAGCCGTGAGCGCAGGTCTCGTTACAGAACAGCCCCGCCCACCCGGGCTGGCACGTGCACTCTCCTTTCATTGGGTGGCAGCTGGGGAAAAAATAGAGGCAAATGTGATGAAATCACTGCTGAATGTTCAAGGGAAGTGTGAAAAATGCAACTGTAGGGGCAGTAATGCATCTGTAAGGGGCAGTAATGCATCTGTAGGGGCAGTAATGCAACTGTAAGGGCAGTAATGCATCTGTAAGGGCAGTAATGCAACTGTAAGGGCAGTAATGCATCTGTAAGGGCAATAATGCATCTGTAGGGGCAATAATGCAACTGTAGGGGCAGTAATGCAACTGTAAGGGGCAGTAATGCATCTGTAGGGGCAGTAATGCAACTGTAAGGGCAGTAATGCATCTGTAAGGGGCAGTAATGCATCTGTAGGGGCAGTAATGCAACTGTAGGGGCAGTAATGCAACTGTAGGGGCAGTAATGCATCTGTAACGGGCAGTAATGCAACTGTAGGGGCAGTAATGCAACTGTGGTGATGAAGAAGAAAACACGTCGTTCAGCAGGCTTTATTGTGACCAATAAAAACCAACATGTGCTCCATATAAACCATTTAACCACACAAACAAACGGTGCAGTACTCTTTACGAACACAGGTGGCAGCACCGAGCTCGTCCAGGACACTCACACTCACACACACACACACACACACACACACACTTATTGATGCTTTGTAACAACACTCCAGTGCTATTAGAGGACAGAACTTAACTGTTTTACTGTTGTGACATAAAATAAACATCA
Organism: Pseudoliparis swirei; assembly: GCF_029220125.1. Taxonomy (NCBI): domain Eukaryota; kingdom Metazoa; phylum Chordata; class Actinopteri; order Perciformes; family Liparidae; genus Pseudoliparis; species Pseudoliparis swirei. The sequence goes on from NC_079409.1 coordinate 6,054,992, forward strand.
ACATCAACGAAGTTACCATATATGATTCCTCGCCCGCTAAAGGGCTACACCATGTTTTCCGGGGGGGTGTGGGGGGGACGCCGCCTCACCTGAGGGTCTGCTTGTCCTGGCAGAGGCACCTGCGTTCGCAGTGCATGCCGTACTTCCCGGGCGCACACATCCGGTCCCGGCAGTGCGGCCCGCTGAAGCCCGGCTCGCACAGGCAGGCGCCGTCGATGTTGTAGCATCGCGCGCCGTTAGCGCAGTCGCACGCCTGCGCAGTCCTGGCCGAACGTGCCCGCCGCGCACTCCTCGTTACACCTGAGGGCGGAGCAGAAGGGTGGAGGAGAAAGTAAAAACAATCCTGCTTTTCAGTCAGCAGGTCATGGGTCACATGTGAGCGGAGGAGGTGTTCATGTCTCTGGAGGTCAACAGTTCAGTAGCTCTCATCCAATCAGAACGCTCATTTAATAAATGCATAAATACCAAAGGACATAAAATGTATAAGGATGACAAATTATACATACACACACACAGACACACATACACACACAAAGCAACGCACACACAGACACACATACACACAAACAAACACGCACACACACAGACACACACATACACATACAGACACACACAAATACACACTCACATACACAGAGACACACACAATCAGACCCACACAGACACACACACACACACGCACTTACACACACATATACAGAAACAGACAAACACACACTCACACACACACAGAGACACACACACACACACACACACACACACACAGAGACACACACACACACAATCACACACACTCACACACACTCACCTGTTGCCGGTGAAGCCCTTCGCGCAGTGGCACTGGCCGCTCTCGGGGTCACACCTCCCTCGGTTGTGGCAGACGCACTCGTCGGCACAGTTCTGGCCGAAGCGTCCCTCGGAGCAGCGCTCGGTGCACACGGCGCCCTGCGGGGGGGGGGGGGGGGGCGAGTGAGCTGACGTTTTCCAACGTAGCAACGTAGTTACTCCGAATATAAGCTTTTCCTGATCTCTTCTTCCAAATACTTTTTATTTTTTGATCCGTGGTAAACCTTCATCCCGTCTCCAGAGGTATGACAGGTCGCCTTCAATGTGTCTTTGTTTCCGAGGTTATGAGAGAACATGCAACCTGTCGCGTCGGGCTGGTTCTACACCGGGATGTGAGGAGGCGAAGGCCGGTCCAACGTACCGTCCACCCGGGCGGGCAGTCGCAGATCCCTTTGCCTTTACAGATGCCTCCATTCTGGCACGGGCACCGGGCCTGGCACTTCCTGGGACACGCCTTCTCACAGCTGAGGGGGGGGGGGGGGGGTTGTAACTTAAACACGGTATAAACTACTCAAACATATTGTAAAATAACTCTCTTTGCATTTGATTATTGTTCATTCGAGTACATGAGAACATTTTTATTTGAAACCTTCAAAATAAAAGCACAGGATATTTTTCTTAAACTTCTTTATGAAAAGGTGTTCTTATGTTTTTAAGTCGTCAGGGGCCACATAGAACGACGTGGCGGGCCGGATTTGGCCCGCGGGCCTTGTGTTGGACACCTGTGGCTTAATGGACCTCTTTAGTCAAAAGCACTCCTCTTGTCCTCCCGGTGCATTCCTGAGGACTCACGTACAGGTTCTGGTTCTGGTTCTGTACAGTAACACATTATAAAATGAGTGTTTGCAACGTTTGTTTGGAAATTGTTTTTTCAAGCACCTGCTACAGGTGTGTGTGTGTGAAGTGTTCTATGTACACTACGTGTGTGTGTGTGTGTGTGTAGTGTTCTATGTACACTATGTGTGTGTGTGTGTGTGTGTGTGTGTGTGTCTGTGTGAAGTATTCTATGTACACTATGTGTGTGTGTGTGTCTGTGTGTGTGTCTGTGTGAAGTATTCTATGTACACTATGTGTGTGTGTGTGTCTGTGTGTGTATGTGTCTGTGTGAAGTGTTCTATGTAAAGTAATAAAGTAGAAAGTAGTAGACTAGTAGAGTAGAAAGTAGAAAGTAGGATAGTAGAAAGTAGTAAACTAGTAAAGTAGAAAGTAGTAAAGTAGTAAAGTAGAAAGTAGAAAGTAGTAAACTAGTAAAGTAGAAAGTAGTAAAGTAGAAAGTAGTATACTTATACTTTTACTGCACTACAATTAAAAGGAAGGAATCAAAAGTTATTTGCTTTGTGTTTGACAATGTGAGTCACTGTTATAGAAATAGATCCATATTCAGAATATAGTGAATAAATGAAGATAAGACTGATGATGTCATCTTTAGCTTCAACGTGTCACCATCCTGTAACTCTAGCAGAATACAGACATCACGACCTCCTTCTATATTCTACTAAACTACTTTTAAAAAGACGACGAGGTCAGTAACGTTTATCAGCAGCTCTCTGAAAACTGGAAGACTTTCAACTCTTTGTGGGAATCACCAGCGCGGTTGGAACGCGTCTTCAGCCAATCAGAAGCCTTGTACCATTCAGTGTTTTATATTACATGTTCTAATACACCCCAGAGGGGAAAATAATACTTCAAATACACAATTCATCACGGAGCTCCGTGTTGCCGAGCCGCCGCTCTCATGGCTCACGTTGGCGGTGAACGAGGTTTCCACTCACATCGAGTGAGGAAGAGTTCACTGTCATCCTCAGGGGCGGAACAGGGAGTCACGGAATAACTTCACGGGTAATAAAGTCGTGGAAACAAATAACTCGGTGAGAACGGACCGATCTGTGACGGACCTCCAGAGAACATTTCAATAACATGTGATACTGTGATGAAGTTTATCAAGGGAAATTATTTACTGTACAAACGCTACTAAAAATGACATTTTGTCCATTTCAGCTTAATTCAGATTTAAATAACTCAACAACGATTGGATGGATCGCCATTAAATTGGGGAAATACATTCATGGTTCCTCACAGATGAATCCTACTAAGTTTGAACCTGTTTGTTCTTTGTTTAGATATAACGGATACCGTGACATCACATGCATGGACTGAGATAACGGTGATGATACCGTGACGTCTTTTGCCATTTTCTGATAAAAAACTCGTGAATTCATAAACAAATACCTGGAAAACCTTGTTTGGCATTCCCATCTGTTTACTGCCAATATGCTAACGTTGTCACGGCAAATGCTACACCTGCTCTACATGATGTTAGCATTTAGCTAACGCAACTAAAAATTAGAAATATTAAAACTGTGAAAAAGGGGAAACATTGCAAAAATACTGCAATCAATATTTATGTTAAAACATTATTTTTTAGCCTTTTTTAAATTATTTCTTTTACCAAATTTAATATCACCTTTAGTTCTGTTTAATTATTGGTGTATTTCCGCGTACTCACAAGGTCCCGGTGAATCCGTCCCGACACAAACACTCTCCGGTCTCCTTGTCACATGACCCTCCGGTGCCACACTTGCACATCTGCATGCAGCGCGTCCCGAAGTGTCCAGCTGGACACGCCCCCTCACAGTGGCGCCCGATGAACCCCGGGGGACACTGGCACGCCCCCTTGGCGGGGTCGCACAGAGCGCCGTTCTCACACGTGCACCGCTGGCTGCAGCCCGGCCCCCAGTGGGTGTCATGGCAGGCTGAAAGGTGGAAGGACAAAGTTTATTGATTATGAATTATGGAAACATGCAAACATGTCATTAAAATAGGAAATTGTGATGGCGTTCGTACGGTCATGGGAAACCTGGAAAAGTCCTGGAATTGTAAAGTAGTTATTACCAGGCCTGGAAAAAGTCTGTGAAAACAAATGAAATCCCAAAAGTTTTTGAAAAATCATGGTAAATGTGTTGATTTACACAGTTTGATTAAAAGAATAAACATTTATACAAATATTTATTCTTTTTATTAAAATATTGTCTCTCATTCATTTGTGTTATTTAAGGTATTTACTCATTTATACACCAAGATTTTACATAATGTTTGGTCATGGAAATTGTGTTTAAAGTCATAGAAAAGTCATGGAAAGGTCATTAAAAAGTATTACAATAGTAATTGAAAGGTAATAGAAAAGTTATTTAAAAGTCATTAAAAGCCATTGAAAGTCATTGAAAGCCATTGAAAGTCATTGGTCAGCATGTGTATGAACCCTGTTGTGACTACAGACGTTTGGTTTAATAGATTATAGCTTTTTTTTATTTAATGACAGTTTATTGGATTATAGATTTCTATTGATGCAGTTTTTGTTTTGTGCACCTCACTTAAAAAAAAGTCTTCTAATGAAAACCTTTTTTGTTCAGTTTTCCATCACCGGGAGGTTTTCTACTCTCATTGCTCACATTTTCCACCGTCAGTCAGCTTCCAGTAAACCTCCTTTTCTAAACACAGAGTCAAACCTCCTCCTGTAAACACAGTCAAACCTCCTCCTCTAAACACAGAGTCAAACCTCCTCCTCCTCCAAAAACAGAGTCAAACCTCCTCCTCCTCCAAAAACAGAGTCAAACCTCCTCCTCCTCCAAACACAGAGTCAAACCTCCTCCTGTAAACACAGAGTCAAACCTCCTCCTGTAAACACAGAGTCAAACCTCCTGTAAACACAGAGTCAAACCTCCTCCTCCTGTAAACACAGAGTCAACCCTCCTCCTCCAAACACAGAGTCAAACCTCCTCCTCCAAACACAGAGTCAAACCTCCTCCTCCAAACACAGAGTCAAACCTCCTCCTCTAAACACAGAGACAAATCTCCTGTAAACACAGAGTCCTCCTTCTTCTTCTTGTTCTACCTTCTTCTTCTTCTTCTTCTTCTCCATCTTCTTCTTCTTCTACCATCTACCTTCTTCTTCTTCTTCTCCTCCTCTTTCCTTTCCTTTTTCTTCTTCTTCTTTTTCTTCTCCTCCTTCTTCTTCTTTTTCTTCTTCCTTCTACCTTCTTCTCCTTCTTCCTCTTTTTTCTTCTTCTTCTTTCTTCTTCTTTCCTACCTTCACTGGTTCTGCGTGTGGGCCTCGTTGTCACGGTGACTAACGAGGAGCTGGATGATGTTTACAGAAGACATTCTGTGGGGCAGCAGGGAGGTCTGCCTCGGGGTCTGCAGCCCTATGGGGGGGGGGGCTGTTTATCTTCATGTAAAGATGAGCGAGGTCTTCTCTGAGCTAGTTCACCTCCACTCAGTTCTAAGTGTGTCTCACTTTTGGTTTAATTGTTGCTCCGATCATCCCAGACGTCCACAGCGCTGACGTCTGACTCCAGGAAGAGGATTCAAGGCCAGATCTCCCACCTCAGAGTTCTGATTGTTCATCACAAGCGACACCAGAACACCAGGTGACCACGCAGCCCCTCTGAAGTCGCCCCATGCGGGTCTGGACCTGGAAGCAGGAGCTCCACGTCACGCCTGTGATCTGCCAGGCGAGCCCCGGCGGACGCCGTGTCGGTGGCGTGAAACACACAACATCTCCTCCCCGCCGCTCTGTGAGGAATGCCCGCCGCTGTGGCGGGAACATTCCCGCCTTTCCCCCTGAGAATCGACCACGCAGTGTTTTGTTTTCGTGCATGTGCACAAAGATATTAAAACGCCGCTCTTCAAACCCGCTCCGACAACGAGGCTCAGAAGTAAAACATCTTCTGGCGTCACACTTTGAACCCACAATTCCTGCTTTTACCTCAACCGTTGAATTCATACCAACATATTCCCTTTATGCACATTAAGAAGTACTGATTATACTTTTTACTTCGATATTTGCACATTATTATTATTATTATTTCTGCGTTATGTTGCATTTTACAGCTGCACATGTTTATGGTTGTGCTCATTTGAACTCCTCTCATATCTTGTAGGGTCATTTAATATATTTATCCTCTTCCTGTTCAGTGAACATCTCCAAATGTGGTGCTGTTGAATGTTTCTGCAGCCTGTTCCTCTTTGAGTTGACAAAATAAACTCCTTAAAAAGCCTCTTGGGTCCGCTGCGTGGCCGCAGAGCGTCTCCCTGAGCTCACGCTGCAAACATGTGACGACCCTCTAGAACACAGGCGTCAAACACGCGGCCCGCGGGCCGAACACGGCCCGCCGCATCATTGCATGTGGCCCGTGGCGGCTTGAAAGACACATGATCCCCTTTTCTTAAAGAAATTGAAGAAAAAGATCCTGCGCTTCTATTTTGAAGGTTTCAAATTAAATGTATATATGTTATAATATTAGAGACATGTTCTTATGTACAACATGTGTACACTCAAATAAACAATAATGAAATGCAAAGAGCGTTATTACCTTCACATTGAAAATGCGGAAGGTTATGTTTTGATCGCCGTGTATTTATTTATTTGTATGTGTGTTACTCGCATAACTCAAAAAGTGTTAAACCGAATCGCATGAAATTTGGTGGGATGATTGGTTATTATCCGGGGACCATTTGATTAGATTGTGGGATCAATTGGGTCAAAGGTCAAGGTCAAGGTCATGAAAAGGTCAACATCTTATTTTTTACCATAGCACGGTCAATTTCTATCCAATTGGCATGCAACTAATACCAAGATGTTCATAATTCAATGCCCAATCTTGTGATATGCGAAGGTATGCGCTCTACCGAGTGCTCATTTCTAGTTTAACAATATATTTGACTAGTTTATATTACACCGGCCCTTTAAGAGGCGGCTATGATGCTGATGTGGCCCACGCTGAAAATGAGTTTGATACCCCTGCTCTAGAATATGAGGCCCTGTGCAGATTAAATGACCCTACAAGTTATGAAAGGAGTTCAAATGAGCACAACCGGAAACATCTACAGCTGTAAAATGCAACATAACGCAGAAATAATACTAAAAATAATCCAGAAACATCTCGTACTATAAAGGGAGGTTTTGAATGCAGGAGTGGATTGAACTTCTTCGAATGCTTTTCCTCACTTTCTGCCACGTGAAGAACAAACTTCACTCTCTTTTTTTCTCCTCTTCATAGTAAAAGAGTCCTGAGGATGAAAACCTCCATCCCCCCTCTCCTCTTCCCCCTACGCAGAGAGCTCAGCACACAGGCATCCAGGAAGTAGCCAGGCTCATGGTGCCAGAAAGAGACTCCATTACAGAGGAGGACACAGCGGAGCCAAGGCTGGGGAGAGGAGGAGGAGGGGGAGGAGGAGGAGGAGGAGGAGGAGGAGGAGGAGGAGGAGGAAAAATATGCTTTTCAGTTGAAAAGTCCTGGCAGCTCAAATGCAGCTGACGGTTCTCGGGGGAGTTACATGACAAAAGGATGATCTAGAGAAGGAGAGAAGAGGAAGAGGAGGAGGGAGAGAGGAGGGAGGAAGGGGAGGAGGAAGAGGAGGAGAAGGAGGGAGAGAAAGAGGAGGAGGAGGAAGAGGAGGGAGGAGGAGGAGGAAGAGGAGGCGTGGGAGGGGGAGTGTAAGAAGAGATGGAGAGACCTGGTCCATGCAAGAGAGAGAGAGAGAGAGAGAGAGAGAGAGAGAGTGGGGTAACATTTTCCATTTCCCCTTCCCATCAACCGCTACTCGTTAGAGCGAATTCACTCTTTCGGTAAAGGAATGGAATGGGGGGGGGGAGGGGAGGGGTTTGGGGGGGGGGGGGTACTATTGACCCAGCTCACTGTGTGAAAAAGTGGGCTGAAGGTGGAAAACTTTGCTACAGCAGCTCCGGTTTCACACGATGTGTGGACGACAAGAAGAACCGGTCGCCTTGAATAACTGTTATAAAACTGTTATATAACTGTTGTATATTGTTATATAACTGTTATAAACTGTTATATAACTGTTGTATATTGTTATATAACTGTTATAAACTGTTATATAACTTATATATTGTCATATAACCACATGCTGCCTCTGGTTATGTGAAAGAAGACAGAAGAGGAGAAGGAGCTTTGGCTGCTTCCAGTACATCACATCGTGTTTAAGGCACATTGTTGTTTGTTTTACGCTTGTTGTTGTTGTTGTGGTTGTTGTTGTTGTTATTAACTCTGAATAGTGAGTGGAGCTGGACGTGCAGCTCCTCCTGGCTCCTGGAGCCTCGATGACTCAGGGTGTCGATGCGGTAACGCTCCCTCTGTTTCCACTGCAGAGCGATGGAGCGTCACTGAGGAGCAGCCCCTCGACTAATGGCCCTCTTTTCCCGTGGTGTTTGTGTGTGTGTGTGTGTGTGTGTGTGTGTCAAGTATATGTGTGTGTGTGCGCCTGAAGAGAGAGAGAGAGCCCAATTACTGGTTCTTACAGCTGGAGCAGTCGTCTCCTCGCCAGCCTCCCTCGCACTGGCAGCGGTCCGGAGCGACACATCGGCCGTGAACACACTCCTTGGTGCAGCGAGCTGTTGATGAGAAACACACTCTGTCACGCTCTGGAACATTCTGGAACACTCTGGAAAAGTCTGTAACGCTCTGTCACGCTATGGAACATTCTGTCACGCCCTGTCACGCTCTGTAACGTTCTGTAACGCTATGTCACGCTCTGGAACAGTATGTAATGCTCTGGAACGCTCTGGAACATTCCGTAACGCTCTGTAACGCCCTGTAACGTTCTGTAACGTTCTGTAACGCTATGTTATGCTCTGTAACGCTCTGTAACGTTCTGTAACGCTATGTTACGCTCTGTAACACTCTGTAACGCTCTGTAACGCTCTGTCATGCTCTGTCACGCTATGGAACATTCCGTAACGCTCTGTAACGTTCTGTAACGCTATGTCACGCTCTGGAACAGTATGTAATGCTCTGGAATGCTCTGGAACATTCCGTAACGCTCTGTAATGTTCTGTCATGCTATGTTACGCTCTGTAACGCTCTGTAACGTTCTGTAACGCTATGTTATGCTCTGGAACGCTCTGTAACGCCCTGTAACAGTATTTCACGTTCTGTAACGCTATGTCACGCTCTGGAACAGTATCTAATGCTCTGTAACGCTATGGAACATTCTGTAACGCTCTGTAACGCCCTGTAACGCTATGAAACATTCTGTAACGCTATGAAACATTCTGTAATGCTATGGAACATTCTGTAACGCTCTGTAATGCTCTGGAATGCTCTGGAACGCTCTGTAACGCCATGTTACGTTCTGTAATGCTCTGGAACGCTCTGTAACACTCTGTAACGCTCTGTAAATGTGTTCCACACGTCTTAAGCGTCTTAGTGTCTCCTCTGACTTGTGTCCCGTCATAAATGTTCTTCAATTAATAAAATTAATTCAAACTTGTTTCACGGCTGCAGGTTCATAAAGTTTTGTGAAACTTGAAAATCGTTTCTAACCCAAAGTTGTATGAAGCACATACAACTGGTGTTTGTCCTTTTAAATAAACAATAATTGAACTGATTGTTTTCTCTTCTCTAGTTGTTGTTGGAGATCTCAGTGAAAGCTTACCATCCACGTGAAATTATATATAATTATATGTATTTAGGAAATAAAGAAACAGCGGAGTAGGAGGAGTCAAATGTGACACAAGAGGCGTTTCAATCATGAAACTTTAAAACAGAAACCAGGAAGCTCCGGATTTCACTTCTCTGATGTCAGTCAGTAAGATCAAAGGCTTTTGAAACCTCTCCACACACACACACACACACACACACACACACACACACACACACACACACACACACACACACACACACACACACATCTACACTGAGCTCAAACCTTCACGGCCTTGTTCGGCTTGACTGTATTTACACGAGTCTCCGCTGATGTCATCAAACTGTTGACTTGTTGCATCACTTTGGGGGAGAACGATCTGTTGTTTACTTTAAGCTCCGCACCCAAACATGTAATGAGAAACACAACTACCCGGAACTGACCTTGAACTTTAAAGTAGTTAAAGGTATACGATTAGGAGAGAGGTGATAGGCTCCTGGTTACTTTAATCACATTTTTTTAAACTCAGTTTCTCAGGATGTAGGAATGTTTTTCACCTTCAAACATATTTGATTTTTTCGTGTATTTACGGCTCTATAAAACATACAGAATCCAAAGGATATTGTGTTAAAGGGTTAATTAGTTCATTCGTCCAAACTAAACCAAAATTAAGTATAATTATTCTCATCATAAAACCTGAAATACAACCCAAAAAAATGGATGGGTTGAGTACAAATTGTCTTCTAGTCTTTGTGAGTATTCATCAGAACTAGCCATAGTGTTAAAGTGAGTATTATACTTGTTATGACTCGTCAGCGCTCCTCTTCTGAAGGAACATTGATTGATTGATTGATTGATTGATTGATATATTTATTTGTCGTTTGCCAGAGTACAGGTACAAAAGCATCGAAATTACAAGAAAGGGTGCTTCGCCTGTGATATAATCGCTGCTGGAATTATGTGAAATCCTTGAAGTGATGATAATTATGAAGTAGGTTTTCTTAGTGTCAGCAACACACACAGTTGGGTTTAAAGTTCCAGTTGGAGCCGCCAGTATCAGCATGAGGAGTGGGAGCAGAACCCATAATTGTGGTAACTCCAGTCTCACGTGCTACTTATGTTGACGATGCATCTTGCATGGAAAAATAAGTCAAAAAAGACATTTTGTTATTGTGCTGGATTACTAGATGGGCTCCTTCACATGTGAACCAATAAATATATTAGACAGATAATTCATATATTTTGTATATATATACTGTATATGAATTATCTGTCTAATATATATATATATATATAAAATACATATATGTATTTATTTATATATACTGTATATATATAAATGTATATATATATAAATATATATCTATATATATAAATATATATATATACATATGTATTTATATATACAGTATATAAATATAAATGTATATATATATTAATATATATAAATATATTATATATATATATATATGTTTTTTGACTTGATATATTCTTTGAGTATTTGTTGATTTTGAGATCATTCTGTTTATGCACTGATGTTGCTCACCCATGGGTGGGACCTGGGGTGTAGCTCCTTTTGAGGACACTGAGGTCATGGCCTCAGTATTCTTTCTGGAATTTTGAGCTTTTTGTAGCTCAGTGGGGTAAGAGGGCCGTCCTGCAACCTCAAGGTTGTAGGTTCGATTCCCGCTCTCCCCATTAGTTGCAAGTCGAAGTGTCCTTGAGCAAGGCACCGAACCCCCAGTTGCTTCCCGGGCGCATCACTGCAGCCCACTGCTCCTTCATAACTAAGGATGGGTTAAATGCAGATAACTAATTTCCCCTTGGGGATTAATAAAAGTGTATATATTTTTTTTACAAATTTTTTTTTAGCAACTACGTAGACGTGTACATTATATAAATAAAAACACTTTGTGGGCTTTTTACCAAGCTGATTCCAGTATGTTTATAGCTACATATAGATATATAGATTCAGAGAATTTTAAGAGCCACAAAAAGAGATAAAATTAAGATTGCTCTTGACGCTTAGAAGTGATCTCAATAAATTTGAAACGTTAATCTTAAAATAGCCTCTGCTGCATTTACATGAATGTTCATTCAATCAATAAATAAAGTAAGCATTCAGCCTTTCTCTATCAAAACCTCATTTGTTACATAGTAGGATTTGTATCTTGTTCATGTTGGTTAATATGAAACATTAAAATAACATTAAAATATTAGAACATTATGAATATCATTATTTCTTTTTAGCTGACTTTGCCTTTGATTTCTTCAAAACTGTACAGTAAAATCTTATGTAAATAACCATGGACATAGCAGAGGTCATCATGAACAACATACTAGTGTCATTTGAATATTCACTTTTAAGGATCTGCTTCAAATGTCCAAATATTGGGAAATTCTGAATATCATTTTCTCTTTTTACCTAAGTTTGCATTTACATTTCTCACAAACCGTACAGTAAAATATCATGTAAATAACCATGGACAAAGCAAGGGTCCTCCTGAATAACAATCTAGTAGAAAAATAATATAACCTTTTAAAGATATGCTTATACAAGATAATTATAGAATATGTAAATATTGAGCTGCTTTTCAAGGCGGGCATGAGAGCAGGCGAGGGCCTGTGGATCAATTTGCTTTGTAATTGAAAGTGGCGACGGCGTATACAACCACAGATTAAAGCCTCCCTGACCTCTGACCCCAAACTATATGTCCTCCTGAACAACTGTTTCAGCTTTCCTTCCGCTTGTCTCAGTGATTTACTCACGGACACATTTGTCGCGGCTCTCGTAATAGCCCGGGCAGCACTGGTATCTCTTGCGGTGGTCCGTCTTCACCGCCTGCCTGTAGGCCGTCTTGTAGGTGATCCTGAAAGAATAACAACACGGTCAGACAGGAAGCTCCGACCTCCGCGGAGAGGAACAGGAAGTCAGCCGCCACAGGAATAGAGTCCAACCTATGGCGCGTGCATCTGTAGGAGGTCCGAGGGTCGGAGCAGGGTTCCTCCGTCACGTGGTCGTAAGGATGCGAGTACGACTCCTTCACTGAGGTGGTGAAGCTGAAAAGAAGGACATTACAAAGACTGTGAATCGTTCACAGTTAACCATGTTTTCATTTGTCACGGTCATGATTAATGTCCCCTTTAGCAAGGCATCAGTATCGTCGTTTGGCCTCGAGTTTGATGAATCTGTTGATCCTTTTTGTTGTTGTTGTGTATTTTATTCAGTCAATCATTGCAAAACAATACAATATTATTCTATATAATATACAAAACAGAAAGACTGAAAAGGTATAGATAGAAGCAAAAAATGCTTATGCTTATATAATATATTCCTATCCTAGATTATTATAATAAATCAGAAAATGTATATAAAATAAAGAAAAGTAATAAAGAAAAGAAAAAATAATATATATATATATAGTTATATATAAATCAGAAAATTAATATAAAATAAAGAAAAAAAAGAAAATAAAGAAGAAAAAAAAAATATATATTATTTTGGATGGGTTATATATACAGGACTGTCTCAGAAAATTAGAATATTGTGATAAAGTTCTTTATTTTCTGTAATGCAATTAAAAAAACAAAAATGTCATGCATTCTGGATTCATTACAAATCAACTGAAATATTGCAAGCCTTTTATTCTTTTAATATTGCTGATTATGACACGCTTAAGAAAACTCAAATATCCTATCTCTAAATATTAGAATATCATGAAAAAGTATACTAGTAGGGTATTAAACAAATCACTTGAATTGTCTAATTAACTCGAAACACCTGCAAGGGTTTCCTGAGCCTTGACAAACACTCAGCTGTTATAAATCTTTTTTTTACTTGGTCTGAGGAAATATTCAAATTTTATGAGATAGGATTTTAGAGTTTTCTTAAGCTGTAAACCATAATCAGCAATATTAAAAGAATAAAAGGCTTGCAATATTTCAGTTGATTTGTAATGAATCCAGAATGCATGACATTTTTGTTTTTTAAATTGCATTACAGAAAATAAAGAACTTTATCACAATATTCTAATTTTCTGAGACAGTCCTGTATATATATAACTACATAAATCTTCCATATACATATGTTTCAATCACACTTATAACCCTAAAAAATTGTTTTAAAAATAATCTTAATTTTGCAATTCTTTGTTTTAAAAAGAAAGTTAGACAATTGCCGGTTTCAGCGTTGTCAAATGTTAGGGTTCCAGGCTTTTCTTTGTCAAATGACACAGCACTGAATACATGTGTGTTATGGTCCGATGTTCAAATGAAAAAAAGCAATCTGAATATATCTCCTTTGAGAAATGGTTTCAGGCATCTCAATAATCATAAACTTTTAAAAAAAAAAGTGATTTTGAAAGCCAGGGATCCTCATACTACACATCTCTGGTTAGAAAATGTCGACTAGCAATCTGCTTTTTATTCTTAAAAGTTGACTTTGGATGTCTCGGCCGTGATGAAACTACAGTGGCGTGTGTTTGTCCCGGTGAAGCCGGCCTCACCTCTCCCACACGCTGCACACGTTCGGGTCTCTGGGGTTCAGCGGGGAGCTGAGACCAATCAGGGAGCTCAGAAGCAGCAGAGCGGCGGCGCTCTGCAGAGTCGGCATGGTCCTGAGGGGAAAAGCACGTCATCATCAGCCGACGGACACAATAAAGGAAACGCGTGCCACGATGCACAGCCATGAGTGAAGGCCCTGTGCAAGAGGTGATGTTTCAGCGAGGGTTTTCTGAGGCTGTTTCATTGGATTTAATTGGAAATTATCAGCCGTCTAAACTCATTTTAATGCCTCGGAGTCCAAATTTGAAACTTTAAAAATCCAAACAAAGCAGCCGTGGAGCGGTAACTTGTGCTCTGCGAGGCAACCCAACGATGGAAAATCTTTTACACACTCATGGAGGAGGGGGAAGGAAAAACAAGTTCCATTCTCCGCTCTCTCAACTAGAGATTTACAATCGTTGTTTTTGTTTTGCGTTGACTGTAATTAACATTTCCCCGCGTGGCCGATAGAAAGACAGCTGCTTCTCCTACATCACGGCGATAGCCACTGAGTTGGTTCAACGCTCGGCGGAGAGACAGATTTAACCCTTGTGTTGCCTTCGGGTCAATTTGACCCGATTCAATGTTTAACCCTCCTGTTACCTTTATATTTACTAACATATTTTACCCTTGAGGTCAATATGACCCCAGCTATTAAAATCTCCAGAAAATTATTAGAATTAATATTGTTTTCCAAGTTTAAGTGTGAGGTACTTTATGTTTGTTTGTTGACTCCCGAAAGAACACCGACATTAAACATTGAATCGGGTCAAATTGACCCGAAGGCGACAGGAGGGTTAAATATTGAATCGGGTCAAAATGACCCGAAGGCAACACAAGGGTTAAAGCGTAGCGCTGCCTGGCGGCCGGCGGCCTCCGCAGGGTTCATAAAGCATCGGCATCAGGAGACGGGGATCAGAGCCTCAGAGTCCCTCCTTCATCCCGACCCTATCAATCAGCGAGGCCTCCGCGCTCCTCGGCCATCCCCTCCACACTCCTGCAGCATCTGGATCCCATCAGTGCATCGGCCCCAGGAGACGGGGGAGGGGAGGGGGGAGGGGGGGGGACAGGACACTGTTGGGCTCTCAGGGAGCAAAAGGGAGGCATTTCTTTTCCTCACAAATATCCAAGAAGTTCAGCAGGCCAGCGGCGCGTCGTGGGAATGCAAAGGCATTTCTGGAAGGAGGAACGCCATGTTGACACGGGGTCCATCCCCTCGGTTTTCCCAACGAGTCACGCCTGACTGAATTACTGCTCCAGGGGTCTTCTTGTGTCGTCTACTCGTGACCCCGATGGGACAGTGATGTAAACACGCGTCAGGATCATGTTCTTCATGAAGAAACATGTCGGACCTCAGAGGGAGGAGCGAGACGTGGAGAAAACTCATTAAACTCTGTCATCATGCGGAGTTCAGTTGAGGCAACTCAAACATTCCCAGATGGTTAGAATGAGTGTCCATCTAATAGTTAATTATATATTTCAAGCTGGAACAAAACTACAACAAAACACACTTTTCTTGCACAATTTAAAGCTTATATGTCTTCTCAGACAAACACAGACTTGAACTCGAAGCCCCGTGAGGACTTGACGAGGAGGTGTAGGGTGGGGACTCCATTTAAGCTTATATTTCTTCACACACACACACACAGACTTGAACTCGAAGCTCCGTGAGGACTGGACTAGGAGGTGTCATGTGGGGACTCCATTTAAACATGTACTTCTTCACACACACTCACACACACTACTTTCTTCTGTGAACTGTGAGACCTTTTCCACCTGTTCTTATCTTTAAATGTTATTAAGAGTTCATTTTAGGTGACTAGCTTTGTTAAGAAAGGAGAACGATGTGTGATTTGACCCGATAGTTTCTAGCAGTAGTCAAACTGCTGCTTCTTTTTTCTTTCTTTTTTTTCACCCTATTTCCTCCAAGTCATCAATCTGTGGTAGAGAAACATATTTTTCTGCACTTTTCCCTGCACATATTTGCGTTTTCAGTCACCGGCGCTCGGGGGAATTTTTTCAAAGACGAGGAGAAGATGTGCTTGTGGCTTGGTGAATAATACATGCCTCTAATAGCCACGGTCAGCAGTTCAATTCCCATCAGACACAATTTCTGCATGTTTACAAAATGTGTTCTTTATGGATTTCTTTGCAGAACACAAATCCCATCAGAATATGGATTATTTGGGTGGAAGCGGCCCCCCATAAACACCGCTGCCATCAATCAGACGCTTCATTAACTTGTGAGTTAACTCCGTCCCGTGACTTGTTATCGCTGTGGGAGATTTGGCACGGGGAGGCGAGGCTTGCAGCATGAACCGGTGTGTGCAGACATCTTGTGCATCTGATGAACACGGCCTGCTACTACTCTCCTGCCCACTGCCAGGAGTTAATTCACTCGCTGGCAGCGAGCGCTAACGCCTCAGAAAAGTAGTGCCACGAAAACAGAATTATTTTTTTTACGAGGACAAGCACATGTCTTTTATTAGGAAGGAGTCGTCGACTTCACCGGCCACTTCATTGGGCTGAGGGGGTGAACACTTTTTTCATTACCTTTTTTCTTCACTTTAATTGCGCTTCATTAGCAGAGAGGCTTCAAACCGCACTGGGAATTTCTTAAACGCTGAGAAACGGAGCCAAATGAGTGCAGAAGGAGTTGTTTTCCTTGCATGTTTGGGTATATTTATATATATTTATATAAAATATAGTGAATTGAATGTTTGGGTCACCTTCAGCGGGGAGGGGAAGGCAGGTAGACGCCTGGTGCTCCACGCATCATCGGCTGGAAATACAACTCCTCAAGGAGGCTACCGTTCCTTTTAAATGGTTCCTTAAAAGACTCTGTGGTTCTACGAAGAACCATCACCTACTGAAGAACCTTTTTTTTCATTTGACACACTTTTATAGGTTCTTTGAAGAACTATTTAAGGAAATGGTTCTTTAAAGAACCCTGGTTTGAAAGGTTCTCTGTGGAACCAGATATGGTGCCTTAAAGAACCATTCCTTGAAGGTTCTTTGAGACACCTTTATAGGCTCTTCGAAGAACTCTTTAAGGAAAGGGTTCTTTAAAGAACCCTGGTTTGAAAGGTTCTCTGTGGAACCAGAAATGGTTCTTCTCTGGCATCACTCTGAAGAACCATATTCGGTTCCAGATGACACCTCCATGGTTCTGTGTGTAGGAGGCAGGTAGACGCCTGGTGCTCCACGCATCATCAGCTGGAAACACAACTCCTCAAGGAGGCTACCGTTCCTTTAGTGAAGGAGGTAGGAGGCATGTACAAAACTCCACCGCAACTTTGGACTGTTTGACCCCTCCTCCTCCCCCTCTTCACATAATAGCCCTCTACTCCATTACAACCAGCCCTAAACTATCATTATTGCTTTTTTCCCTCCACACTGCAGCTCTGAACCTTTGCACTCGGTTCGGCTCGGCTCGGTTCGGCTCGGTTCGGCGGCCGAGAAGCACGAGTTGCACGTTGAGCTTTTCTGCATTTATCTGGCAGCACGACGTCATCGTTTCACCACGTGGTGGAGGCTGTTGCTCCAACTCGGTTTTCATCTGGTTTGTACTGAAGAAAAACAGACTTGATCTCATCAAGCGGCAGTGGAACTTTCATGTGGCTCTATAAACCAGAAACAAAGAAAACACACACACACACACACACACACACAGATTAAATGAGTCCAATACGCTGAAGCTATTTTTAGTTTCTGAGAGCATTTAGCTAATTCCTGACTGGTTCTGTCTGGTATCACTGCATCGGTCCCACTGAGCAATGCCATGTGAGATGTTTAAGGGCCCCGCATTGAGGGCCTCGCATTGTGGGCCCCGCATTGAGGGCCCCGCATTGTGGGCCCCGCATTGTGGACCCGCATTGTCCTGAAACTAAACTGCACACACGGGCCTCAGTGAAAAGGAAAAGCCCAAATGAAAACAGACGCGGTGCTGACATATTAATGTGGCCAGACACGCAGACCCATGTTGTGACCGTGGGCCCCTTCAGGGCCCCAGAGGACAGTGTTTTTTTATGTTTTGGGTTGTGAGGAAGGAAGATATTCACGCCCCAACAAAGTTGTAAAAACATTATCCATAATTAATTATAATTGGAATAACAACGTTTTGTGACTCCTCATCTGTGCTTAATCTCATAATATAATTACTTTGCAATCACTTTTAATTAAAACCAGATTTCTCAATCAGACAAAAAGTTCTAAATAAAGTTCTTGAAATAAATCAAATCTGCATTTCCCCTCGCGCCCCACACACTGCCGTGAGCCGACGACCGGGACGCGATTAAAATTTGATTTTAATTTGATTTTAATATGATTTTAATTTGATTTTAATTTTACATTTCGGTATAAAGACTCATAGAGTCCCGTGGATTTATAAGGCGTGACATGCGGTTGACACCACGAGGTTGCTAAGCTAAGCTAAGCTAATTGGCTGGTATGTGACACATCAGAACATTTTTAATATTTATATGCATCATTGGGTTCTTTGAAAGTGAAACTTCTTTAATAGTATTAAAAACTAATTGCAGGTTCCATTTCTGCTCTGGACTTTGAAGCGAAGCACAGAGCTGATCAACCACTTCCTGTTTCCTGTCTCCTGTTTCCTTTCCTTCTGACCTCAGATCCATGTCTCTTTCTCTTTCTATGCAGTCACAGCTAATTGAGGAAGAAAATATTAGTCACTCGCTGGAATGGATGTCCATGAGGGAGGGAGAGAGAGGGGGGGGAGGGGGAGAGAGAGAAAGATAAAGAGAGAGAGAGAGAGAGAGAGAGGGAGGAAGAAAGAGAGAGGGAGAGAGGGAAAGAGAAAGAGAGAGAGGGGGGAGGGGGAAAGAGAGAGAGGGGGAGGGGGAGAGAGGGAAAGAGAAAGAGAGAGAGAGGGGGGGAGGGGGAAAGAGAGAGAGAGGGAGAGGGGGAAAGAGAGAGAGAGGGAGGGAGGGGGAGAGAGAGAGAGGGAGAGGGGAGAGAGAGTTACAATGTTCTTACAATATTGTTGTTGCAGCATTCATGCCAATAAAGCCGTTTCAATTGAATAGAGAGAGAGAGAGAGAGAGAAAGAGGGGGGGAGAGAAAGAGAGCAACATAGAGACATAGGGATAGGGAGAGAGGGACAGAGAGAGAGGGAGAGAGAGAGGAGGAAAGAGAGGGGAAGAGAGAGAAATAGAGGATGGAGAGAGAGAGGGAATGAGAGAGGGGGAGATAGAGGAAGGGGGAGAGAGATGGGGGAGAGAGAGGGAGAGAGGGAGAGAAAGAGGGGGAGAGAGAGGAGAGAGAGAGGGGGAGAGAGAGGGGAGAGAGAGAGGGGAGAGAGAGAGGGAGAGAGAGAGGGAGAGAGAGAGAGGGAGAGGGGGAGAGAGAGAGAGAGGGAGAGAGAGAGGGAGAGAGAGAGAGAGGGAGAGGGAGAGAGAGAGAGGGGGGAGAGAGAGAGGGAGAGAGAGGGGGGAGAGAGAGAGAGCTTTGTTTTCAAAGCTTTCTTTTCTTTTCTTTTCTCCAGCTTGTTCCTCCAGACTCAACGACATCTTTGCTTCTTACTATTCTTATTCTTATTCCTATTCTGTGTTCTTATTCCTATTCTATATTCTTCTCTTGTGAGATCCTGCGGTGCATCGTCGTGGTAACCACAGGTAACGTCGCCTTGTTTCCTGCTCCAGGCGCCGAGTCCTCCCGACTCTTAGTGTTTAAAGTTGGGGATGACTCTCACACCAACACGGTGCTCTCCAGTCAGAGGAACAGAGAACAATCAGATGTCTTCACTTCCACATGTTCTGAGAGCCAGAGAGGATCACTTCTGCTTATACTTGAACAATAACAACAACGTTGGATGACTTAAACAGGTGTTCCTCATTAAACATTTATTTTCAACATAAAAGTGAAACGAGAGTAATCTGAAACGGGATTTACGTTTGTGTAATCCCTCGGATTGCTGAGTTTTAATGAGGTCATCGGTCACCCGCTGTGGAAAGACAATTTTTCAAAATAAAAGTCGTCCGCCCAACCCATCAGCAATCAGCCCGGAGGAGGGATTACATCGCCCGGTGGTGTCCGGGGGGAGTGATGAAGAGTGCTTCAACTACATTAACACACCAGTAAAACAATGAGAGAGCATCGATGAAGACGCATTGCTCTGGTCCCGGGCTTCACTCCAGAGGGCCGATCCAAAGAGAGCGCATTCTGTAAAATCATGACTGAAACTCTGTGAGTCACAGCCGTCGCAAATAGGAGTGTGTGGCCCTTTAAGGCACAGTGTCAAACAAAAGGCCCGCGGACCGAAACCGGCCGGCTACGTCATTTTAAGTGACGGCTTGAAGACATACGATCACCTTTTCTTCATATGTCCTGTGCTTTTATTTTGAAGGTTTCAAATTAAATGGATTTCTGTTATAATAGTAATGACATTTTCTTATGTACAATATTTAAATAAACAATAATCAAATGCAAAGAGAGTTGTTTAACGATATGTAGGGGAGTATTTTATAAGCTTATAAGTTATTTAGTACGCACAACTGTGTGCGTTATAAATCACGACAGACAAAGAAAGAAGCAGCAGAAAGGACAACAAGTCAATTCAAATGTTTCAAGATGGCCACACACACACACACACACACACACACGTGATTAAAGTGTTGCTGCACACACTTCAAAGTGGGCCTGTGCAGTGCAGCGTGTCGCCTGGAGGAGATTTGAACCGTCAACCTCTGACTGGGACCAGAACAGAGGAGGCCGAGGTTTGTGTCGCAATGTGACCGTTTAAAACAAATCTATTAAAGTGCTGCAGGGCAAAAACATGAACTGTATTAGCAGAGTGAGCCCCCACATTAAACCAGAGTTACTGTAAACTCAATATAAAACCCCATAATCCTTTGCATCTGGGTTCTCGTCTTAGAGCGGCGAGAGGCTGGCACACGCTCCACTGTAGCTGCTCTGCCTCATGCTGGGTGGGTGGCTGGTTTTAAGGAGGGGGGGGGGGGCAGAAACCCTTAACAACACACCAGAGAAACGATTACATGCCACACCCCAAAATAAATGTAATGTGAGAACTCATAAAACTTCAAATCGCTGAGATGTGTCACGCTCTTCATCAATTGTGCCACATTGTCAAGCTTCAGGGGAGGAGGAGGAGGAGGAGGAGGAGGAGGAGGAGGAGAAAAAAATAAGCTTTTCAGTGGGAAAGTCCTGGCAGCTCAAATGCAGCTGACGGTTCTCGGGGGAGTTACATGACAAAAGGATGATCTAGAGAAGGAGAGAAGAGGAAGAGGAGGAGGGAGAGAGGAGGGAGGAAGGGGAGGAGGAAAAGGAGAAGGAGGGAGAGAAAGAGGAGGAGGTGGAAGAGGAGGAGGAGGAAGAGGAGGTGGTGGAGGTGGGGAGGTGGAGAAGGAGGAGGAGGAGGCAAAGGAGGGAGGAGGAGAAGAAAGAGGAGGGGGAGGAAAAGGAGGAGAAGGAGGTGGAGGAGGAGAATAAAGAGAAGGAGGAGGAGGGAAGAGGAGAAGAAAGAGGAGGAAAAGGAGGAGGGGGTGGAGGAGGAGGAGAATAAAGAGGAGGAGGGAAGAGGAGAAGAAAGAGGAGGAGGAGGAGGAGAATAAAGAGGAGGAAAAGGAGGAGGGGGTGGAGGAGGAAGGAGCAGGAGGAGAATAAAGAGGAGGAGGAGGGAAGAGGAGAAGAAAGAGGAGGAGAAGGAGGAAGAGGAGGGAGGAGGAGGAGAATAAAGAGGAGGAGGAGGGAAGAGGAGAAGAAAGAGGAGGAGGAGGAGGAAGAGGAGGAGGAGGAGGAGGCCCGTCCGCCGCCTCCAGCAGCAACATGGCGGTGAATCATCTGGAGCCTCGGCACAAACACTCCTCACCGAGCGGCTCTGAACCGACCCGGTGCTGCCTTGCCCAGCGGCCCCCGGGCTGAGTCATGCTCATGAGGGCGTTGCCATGGAAACACTAACGACACCAACGACATCACCTCACGACAACTCGGGGTCCCTTATCAGAGACAAACAGGACGCAGCGTGTCCCCCTCTTCCTGGTCCCCACGTTATGATAATCATTCAAGTCTAGGTTCCAGGGGGAACCAACGACTCATCAGGCAGCAGATCTGAGGTCAGTTAGCTGCCTTTCATGTTTATTGCCCAAAGACATGCACAAAATATACAAAATATATCCTGTAAAACCCGAAAAACCTAAAGACCTTCAGGCAGGAGTAAAAAACATGAAAAACAATTTTAAGCCACTGGGTACGAGGTCAGAGGTCAGATCAGTCTGAATAATTGCAAATGCGCAGTAGGCGGGAAACGAGGGGAAGCGATCCGTGATGTCCCCTCCTAGTCGTACGATAAGCTGTAGAGTGAGTGTGTGTGTGTGTGTGTGAGTGTTGGAGAGAGCCTTTATGAATGAGGTCATGTGACAGTATCTGTCTCCGCGGTGATGGAGCACAGAGCCCGTGGATATCAGGGGTTTGGCGTGATACGGTCACCGTGGTAACGCCGTGTTCTGGAGCGCATGAGGTCATCAGTGTGAGTCCCGTCTCAGGGTATATATACATATATATATGTATATATATCCACATATATATACATTTATAGATATGTATATATACATATATATATATATAAATGTATTTATATATGTATATATATAAATACATATATATATATAAATGTATATATATACATATATATACATATGTATATATATATACATATGTATATACATATATATATACATATATAAGGAGCCCTTTAAATAGATCCTGCAACGTCATGAATAACCGTTGATTTAATAAAATGTGTGTGTGTGTGTGTGTGTGTGTGTGTGTGTGTGTGTAAACATTCCAATGTAGGTGTGAGTTGGATGTTACGCAACAGTGCCGGTACTCTCTCAGCCCTTAAAGAGGACGCTCCCCATACGACAGAACTGCATTGTGGGTTATGTGGGTCAGGAGTCAGGACTCAGGAGTCAGGAGTCAGGACTCAGGAGTCAGGACTCAGGACTCAGGAGTCAGGACTCAGGACTCAGGAGTCAGGACTCAGGAGTCGGGACTCAGGAGTCAGGAGTCAGGAGTTAGACGTGTGCTGACCCGGTCTCCTGAGGCGTGGTTGACAGACCCCGCCTCCTTGTGTTCCCGCTCTCCGCGGTGCCGCTGTGAGGTCGGAGTGGTTTCCTCTTCCTCCTCCAGGAGGCCCCGTCACATGACCGCGGCGCGTTGGAGGCTCGTGCCGCTCCCACACAGGAAGTGCTGCGAGCGGCTGCCTGGACGTCCTCACACCAGACCCCAAACCCACAGGCGGGCGACTGTGGCTTCACCGGTCAGAGGGAGCAGAGAGGCCCGACCACAACAACAACAACAACAACGACGACAACTCACGGAAAAGAATAAGAATGAATATACACTTTTATTAATCCCCAAGGGGAAATTAGTTCTCTGCATTTAACCCATCCTTAGTTAATAAGGAGCAGTGGGCTGCGGTGAAGCAACTGGGGGTTCAGTGCCTTGCTCAAGGACACTTCGACTTGCAACTAATGGGGAGAGCGGGGATCGAACCCATAACCCTGCGGTTGCAGGACGGCCCTCTTACCCCACTGAGCTAAAGCCACCCCAACACCGACAAGCGGCTCGATGAACGCAGAATCTTTGTCATAAAAACAGAGACGAGCTGATTGAGGCTCACAACCTCACAGGGGGAAAGGTGGAGAAACCATGGCTGAGGCTCAGAGGACGAGACCACGAGGAGCGGTGATTATACGTTAATGATCTGTGGGCCGCAGGCACTCCGTGACCAGGAAACACAGAGGAGGAGGAGGAGAAGAAGAAGAAGGAGGAGGAGGAGGAGGAGAAGAAGAAGAAGAAGAAGAAGAAGAGGAGGATGAGGAGGAGGAGGAGGAGGAGGAGAAGAAGAAGAGGAGGATGAGGAGAAGGAGGAGGAGGAGAAGAAGAAGAAGAAGAAGAAGGAGGAGGAGGAGGAGGAGGAAGAAGAAGAAGAAGAAGAAGATGAAGATGAAGAAGAAGAAGAAGAAGAAGGTAGAAGTTGTGGTGGAAGTCAGTGGATCACCAACGACGTCGCCATGGCGACCACGAACAGACGCTTTGGGGTAAATGTTACGATCCACCTGGCGGGCCGTCGAGATCCTTCTCTGAGCGGCTCGGAGACGTGACCCCGGGTCGTCAAAGTCGTTTGACCTTCGACCTCCTCGAGCACCACGAGCCCCCCCACACACACACACACTAACGCGGCTCCAGGAAAGCGAGCCAAGTGGTAATGAGCTCCCGTCTCCTCCAATGAAAGACACATGGAGGATTCACGGCTGGAGGACGCCGGCCTGTTTGAAGAGAGGCTCCGCCCACAACTTCCCCGCCGGCAGGAGATCAGCAACGGCTGCGACGCTCCATTGGTGGAATGTCCTCCGCCAATGTTCAGGAATAGATCACCAGCTGTTGATTCAGACACTTCCTCCTCATCTCTTCCTCCTGGTCTCTTCCTCCTCGTCTCTTCCTCCTCATCTCTTCCTCCTCGTCTCTTCCTCCTCATCTCTTCCTCCTGGTCTCTTCCTCCTCGTCTCTTCCTCCTGGTCTCTTCCTCCTAGTCTCTTCCTGTTCCTCGCTGTCACACTGAGTTTTTTTAAACTTCATTTTTACAACTTTACGACGAGGCCGTGATTCTTGTGATTTGACTGAAATAGTCTCGTGACGTTGGATTACTACTGGCTCATCAATTAAATGGCAATGTATGTCATATTTCTTCTTCTTTGGACATTTAATAAAGAGAAAACATATTTGTGTAGGTCCAGAAATTACTACTACCAGTATTAAACAATCAGTGACTAGTTATTGCAGATTTACTCCCATTAAACTCACCTCAGTTTTATATATAGAGACATTAGTTAATATGTCCAAAAAGCCATAGCTTTGGATCATTTACAAAACA